>NC_092380.1:32420182-32537586 GCF_030028105.1 Mobula birostris | reverse complement strand
CCCTCCCGCCCTCCCCTCTCTCCCCTCCCCTCTCTCCCCTTCCCCCTCCCCTCTCTCCCCTTCCCCTCCCTCCCCCTCCCCTCTTCCCCTTCCCCCTCCCTCCCCTCTCCCCCTCCCCTTCCCCCTCCCTCTCTCTCTCCCCCTCCCCTCTCCCCTTCCCCCTCCCCTCTCCCTCCCCTTCCCCCTCCCTCTCCCTCCCCTCTCCCCCTTCCCCTCCCCTCTCCCCCTTCCCCTCTCCCCATCCCCTCCCCTCTCCCACCTTCCCCTCCCCTCTCCCCCTTCCCCTCCCCTCTCCCCCTTCCCCTCTCCCCCTCCCCTCTCCCCCTTCCCCTCCCCTCTCCCCCTTCCCTCCCCTCTCCCCTTCCCCTCCTCTCCCCCCTTCCCCTCCCCTCTCTCCCCTTCCCCCTCCATCTCTCTCCCCCCTTCCCCTCCCCCTCTCTCCCCCTCCCCTCTCTCCCCTTCCCCCTCCCCTCTCTCCCCCCTTCCCCTCCCCTCCCTCTCCCCTTCCCCTCCCCTCTCCCCCTTCCCCCTCCCCTCTCTCCCCTTCCCCCTTCCCCTCTCCCCTTCCCCCTCCCCTCTCTCCCCCTCCCCTCCCCTCCCCTCTCTCCCTTCCCTCCCCCCTCCCCTCTCTCCCCTTCCCCTTCCCCTCTCTCCCCTTCCCCCTCCCTCTGTCCCCTTCCCCCTCCCCTCCCCTCTCCCCCTCCTCTCTCTCCCCTTCCCCCTCCCCTCTCTCCCCTTCCCCCTCCCCTCTCTCCCCTTCCCTCCCCTCCCTCTCTCACCTTCCCCCTCCCCTCCCCTCTCTCCCCTCCCCTCCCCTCTCTCCCCCTCCCCTCTCTCCCCGTCCCCCTCCCCCTCTCTCCCCCTTCCCCTCCCTCTCTACCCTTCCCTCCCTCCCTTCCCCTCCCCTCTCTCCCCTTCTCCCCTCCCCTCTCTCCTTCCTCTCCCTCTCTCCCCTCCTCCCCCCCCTCTCTCCCCTTCCCCCTCCCCTCCCTCTCTCCCTTCCCCTCCCCTCCCCTCTCTCCCCTTCCCCTCCCCTCCCCTCCCCCTCCCCTCCCCTCCCCTCTCTCCCCTTCCCCTCCCCTCCCTCTCTCCCCTCCCCTCTCTCCCCTTCCCCCTCTCCTCCCCTCCCTTCCCCTCCCCTCTCCCCCTTCCCCTCCCCTCTCCCCCTTCCCCTCCCCTCTCCCCCTTCCCTCCCCTCTCCCCCTTCCCCTCCCCTCTCCCCCCTTCCCCTCTCTCCCCTTCCCCTCCCCTCTCCCCCCTTCCCCTCCCTCTCCCCCCTTCCCCTCTCCCCTTCCCCTCTCTCCCCCATTCCCTTCCCCCTCCCCTCTCTCCCCTTCCCCTCCCCCTCTCTCCCTTCCCCCTCCCCCTCCCCTCTCTCCCCTTCCCCCTCCCCTCCCCTCTCTCCCCTTCCCCTCTCTCCCCCTTCCCCTCCCTCTCCCCCCTTCCCCTCTCTCCCCTTCCCCTCCCCTCTCCCCCCTTCCCCTCTCTCCCCCTTCCCCTCCCCTCTCCCCCTTCCCTTCCCCTCTCTCCCCCTTCCCCTTCCCCCTCCCTCTCTCCCCTTCCCCCTCCCCTCTCTCCCCTTCCCCCTCCCCTCTCTCCCCTTCCCCTCCCCTCTCTCCCCTTCCCCCTCCCCTCTCCCCTTCCCCTCCCCTCTCCCCTTCCCCCTCCCCTTCCCCCTCCCCTTCCACCCTACCCCCCTCCCCTCCCTCCCCTTCTCCTCTCCCCTCTCCATCCCCTCTCTCCCTCCTTCCCTCTCTCCCCTTCCCCTCTCCCTCCCCCCTCTCCTCTCTCCCCCTCCCTTCCCTTCCCCCTCCCCTCCTTTCCCCCCTCCCCTCTCTCCCCTTCCCCCTTTCCCCCTCTCTCCTGCCCCTCCCCCTCTCCCCTCAACCCTCCCTCCCCTTCCCCTCTCTCCTCCTCCCCTCCCCTTCTCTCTACTTCCCCCACCCATCCCTTCCCCACTCTCCTGCTCTCTTCCCTTCAACTCCCTCCACTCTCCCCCACCTTTTCCACACCACACCCTCCTGCTCCCTTGTAGCCTTCTCCCACACTGACTCTCCCTGCCCCCCCCACACCCAGCTAAACTTCCCCTACCTCTCTCTCCTCCTTCTCCCCCTCCAAACCCCTCTCTTCCACCACCTCAATCTTCCTCAGCCTCAACTCCACCTCCTGTTTCCCTCCCTCTTTCCCCTGCCCTTTCCCCTCCCCGCGAACAGAAGGCGAGGAGTCTCTGGGAAAAAGAAGCGACACGATTTATTCTCCATTGCTCAAGTTACAGCAGACAAAGGTGCAGGGGGGGGGCAGGGACGTGTCGGACGTCCCAGGAAGGGGGGAGATGGAGTGATGTCCGTGTCGCCTCCGCACCCGGTGTCGTGTTGCCTGTCTCTCTGCCCCGGGATGTGGGGAGTGGTGTTAGGGAAGGAGGGAGGGAGGGGAGGTCACTCATGGAGGGGTCCGGCCCCCCACCCACCACATTTTAATCTCCTTCCTTCTCCTCGCCGTGCGTGATGACGTAGCAGATGTTCTTGTAGTCGACGTTACCAGCCACGTCTGGAGGGAAGGCAGCCCAGAGATTCTTCATCTGTGAGGGGAAGGGGAGGAGATGAGATAGTAGTCAAAGAGCCAACACTCCCTCCCCAGCTTCTCTCTTCCCCTCTTTCTCCCCCTCTTTCCCTTTCTCCTCCTCTTTCTACACAACTGTCCTCCCCTCAATCTCCTCCTCTCTTCCTGCCACTCTTCCATTATCTCTTCCTACTGCCTCTCTTCCCTCTCCCACTTCCCCTCTCTGCTTCGCCCTTCTCACCAACTCTCCCCGTCCGCTCTCTCCCACCAGTTTCCCCGTCTCTCTACCCTCCTCCCCAACTTTCCCCTTTTCTCCGTGTCCTTCCCCTCTCTCCTCCCATCCCCATGCCACTCCTTCCTCTCTCTCCCATCTCTCCCCCCCCACCCCCCCCAGTTTTCAATATGATTCCCGGGAAATTCAGGACCTCCCCCTCACCTCTTCATGGCTGAATCTGTCACACTGGGTGGTGAGAAGTTCTCGAGGCTGTGGGAAGAAAAGAGAGAGATGGTTAGACAGGGTGTGAGAGTGGGGCAGATAGGGAGGGAGGGGGTGTTAGTGCAGGGAGAGAGGCTTGGGAGAGAAAGGAGGCACAGGGTAAAGAGGTGGAAGAGAGGGAACAGACGGGGTAGAGAGAGTGAGTAAAAGGGGATAGGGAGTTGGGAGAAGGGAAGAGTGGAGAGAGAGAGAACATATAGAGGATAGAGTGCAGGGCAGAGAGAGGAGGCAGAGAATTGGAGGAGTGAGGAGAAAGGGAGAGGTGGAGTGGGGAGACAGAGGGTTTGAGAAAGTGGAGAGGAAGAGAAAGGGAGTTGGGTGTGAACTAGGGAGGGAAAGGAAATGGTGAGAGAAACACTGGCCTCATCGGCCCTCGTACACTGTCCCATCCTTCATCCTACCCCTCCCACTCCCCCACTGTACACCACCCCCAGCCCATCCCTTGTCCTTTTCCCTCCTGCTGCCCCCCACCCGACTCACAAGGCCTTCTTGATGGTTCCAACACCGTCGGGGTCCAGGATTTTGAAGGCGGCCATGATGACATCCTCTGAGTCAGCACCTGGTGATTCCAGAGAGAGTGTCAGTGTAGATGAACATCCCAGCAGCCCCCACCTTCCTTCCCTCCTTCACCCCCCACCTGATATAGGCTGGGGGTAGGGGATGCTCTCTGGAAGAATATCGTCATTTATTTGAGGGATAGGTGAGTGGGGATTGGTCGTGATTGACTGGGGGAGGTGGGAGAGCCAACAATGATTGACAGGTCTTGGGACCGGCCCCGTTAATGATTTGCGGGTATGGGTGGGATATTGTAGTGATTGACAGGTAGCAGGTGGGGCCTGGGGTTGACTGGCAGGTATGTTAGCCGCACTGTGGGCGAGGCTTAGTCCTGATTGACACAATGGATGACATCCCCAGAGTGGCTCCAGGAATTGATTGACAGGTCTCTGAGTACAAGGCATTGATTGACATCTCCTGACTCTGATGGACATATTCCGGGGTTGTACTGACTCCTTTATAACTATATTCATTTGCTTCTGCCATGCTCCAATCCACGTACCAGATACCCATAATAAATACACAACACGTAGTACAGAAAATAGATACGATGCTCCCGCAGGTTCGTTACTAACTGGTCTCCAGGGGTGGGTCCTGTGAATGACTGACAGGTCCTGGAGAGGCAGGACCTGGGCTTGATTGCTAAGTATTGAAGGGTGGGGCATGGTGCTGATTTACAGCCCCAAAGGCCAATGACTGGCTCCGGTTGATAGGTCCGCAACGGCAGGATTTGATGCTGATAGGCAAGTCCTCAGAGGGGTGGGTCCTGAAGATGATTGACAGGTCATGGGGATGGTTTGATTGGTTGAATCTCTGGTGTGTGTGTGTGTGTGTGTGTGTGTGTGTGTGTGTGTGTGTGTGTGTGTGTGTGTGTGTGTGTGTGTGAGGGCGGGACTTGGACTCTGTTGACAGGCCCTCAGTGGGCGGTTCCTGGCGATGATAGACAGGTTCCCAGTGGGTGGGTCCTACGAATGACTGACATGTCCTGAGAAGGGTGGGACCAGAGTTCCGTTCGACGTCCTCAGTGGGCGGGTGCTGGTTCTGATAGACAGGTTCCCAAGGCCAGAGCTCAGCTCTGATTGGAGGCTCCCTTCGCCTACCTTTCAGCTTCTCCCCGAACATGGTGAGGAAGACGGTAAAGTTGATGGGGCCGCTGGCCTCCTTGATCATCGCCTCCAGCTCATCGTGCTTCACATTCATCCGGCCTAAAGTGAGCGGGTTGGTGGGGGGGGAGGGGAGGAAAATAAAAGTCTGGCTATCACCCATTATCTCACAGATAAGATGGCCGCCATCCACAGTATGGCCTCCTCTCCCCTCCCCACTTCTCTCCAGAGGGTCGGACAACCAGGATAAAGAGCCCCTTATTCCCCATCTAATGGATACTAATACCAATGGAACCCTCCCCTCCTACATCCTCGCCCCCACCCCTCTTCCATCATCCTGCCCACAAAATGGCCACCATCCTCGCCATGGCCTCCTCTCCCCTCTCCATACCGTCTCCACAGGGACAGTGATCTATAGGAATCCATGGGAAGGAGCTCAGGCCTTCCCATTACATAACAGGTCCTCCCCTTCCTCCCTCATTACCCTTCCATGCCCACTCACAAGACAAACACTGGAAACAGGCGTATCCACCCAACTGGTCCATGACAACCAAGGTTTCCATCCAAGCTTGTTCCATTTGCCTGTGTTTGGCCGTTATCCTAGACCTTTCCTATCCGAGTGTATTTTAAATGTTGTTAATGCCACTGCCTCTCCACCTCCTCTGTTAGCTCATTCCACATATCTCCACCGCCTTGTAGGAAAAACCTTCTCTTTTGAACCTTTCACCTTAACCTGTGCCCTCGAGTTGTAGACTCCCCTATCCTGGGGGACAGAGACTGTAACCACACTCCTTATCTATGTCCCTCGTGGTTTTATAACCCTCTGTCACGTCACCTGCCAGCTTCCTTCATTCCAGGGAAAACAGTCCCAGGCCTTTCCAGACTCCTGATAACCCAAGTCCTGGGAATGTCCCGCTGAATCTTTCCTGCAGCTTAATCCCATCCTTCCCAGAGCTGGGCAACCAGAACTGCACACAGTACTCCAAGTACTGCCTCTCCACCGATGGCTGAAAAACCACCTTTTTTTTTGGATTACAACTCCCTCTACATTTATCTTTAGTAAAATGTGGCCTGATAAAGTGGAGAGAGGTGTCCCCTCTCACAGTAAAGTTCAACATCCTAGTTCGCTTCATAAATATGAGATGTACTGACATTAATATTCATTTTGGGGAAGCGGGTTTCAAGGACATTCAAATCCCACTGGAAACTGATGGCTACCCACTTTGGAAATCTCTCAGATTTCCTCAGAAATTCAGTGGGCAACCTCACACTTTCCTGTTTAGTGTTTCATAAGGAGTGTCTTCAAACAGATGTCTGTCCACATCTCCCTACACACTCCCTACAGTCCACACTCATTGCATGTGGGATACGTGTGTGTGAGTGAGCATGGTCTATGTGTATGTCATTGTGTCTGTGAGTGTGTGTGTGCGGTTATGTATCTATGTGTGTTTGTACATGTAGTTTGTGTATCTGTTAAGTGTGTGTAAAATTTTGTGTATGTGTGATTGTGTCAGTGAGTGTGTATGTGGTTGTATATGTGTATATAGGAGTGAGGGAGAATGAGTGTGTGTGAGTATGTTTAATGTGTGTGTGTGGTTGTGTATCTGTGTGTGTGTGTGTGTCCTCCCTGTCTTGGGAGGGTGGAGTAATTGATGGGGGGAGAAACTCACCCATTGCGGCAAAGGTCCCGGCGAGGTCATCTTTACTGATGATCCCATCTCTGTTCTGGTCAATGACCGTGAACGCCTGGTGTGAACAAGTGGGGAGAGAGAGGGTAGAGGTTAAAAAAGACAAAGATTATTCATAAATTTCCAAGAGTGAGCAGTGCTGTAGATGAGACAGACCCTCACCGCTCTGTGTTCAGAGACAGACCCTCACCACTCTGTGTTCGTAGACAGACCCTCACCCCTCTGTTCATAGACAGACCCCCACCTTTCTGTGTTTATAGACAGACCCCCACCTCTCTGTGTTCAGAGACAGACCATCACCTCTCTGTGTTTATAGACAGACCCCCACCCCTCTGTGTTCATAGACAGACCGTCACCTCTCTGTGTTTATAGACAGACCCCCACCCCTCTGTGTTCATAGACAGACCGTCACCTCTCTGTGTTTATAGACAGACCCCCACCCCTCTGTGTTCATAGACAGACCCCCACCTCTCTGTGTTCAGAGACAGACCCCCACCTCTCTGTGTTCATAGACAGACCCTCACCCCTCTGTGTTCATAGACAGACCCCCACCTCTCTTGTTCATAGACAGACCGTCACCTCTCTGTGTTCATAGACAGACCCCCACTCCTCTGTGTTCATAGACAGACCCTCACCCCTCTGTGTTCATAGACAGACCCCCACCTCTCATGTGTTCATAGACAGACCCTCACCCCTCTGTGTTCATAGACAGACCCCCACCTCTCTGTGTTCATAGACAGACCCTCACCCCTCTGTGTTCATAGACAGACCCCCACCTCTCTTGTTCATAGACAGACCGTCACCTCTCTGTGTTCATAGACAGACCCCCACTCCTCTGTGTTCATAGACAGACCCCCACCCCTCTGTGTTCATAGACAGACCCCCACCTCTCTGTGTTCATAGACAGACCCCACCTCTCTGTGTTCAGAGACAGACCCCCACCTCTCTGTGTTCATAGACAGACAGAGATGGACCCCCACCTCTCTGTGTTCATAGACAGACCCCCACCTCTCTGTGTTTATAGACAGACCCCCACCTCTCATGTGTTCATAGACAGACCCTCACCCCTCTGTGTTCAGAGACAGACCCCCAGCTCTCTGCGTTCATAGACAGACAGAGACAGACCCCAGACTGACTGTCCACAGAATCTGATGATGGACTGGTCGTATACAGACAGAGAGTGCATGCGTGTGTCTTACCCTTCCACACTGAGATCCCTCTGTCCTTTGATACTCCCACCATTCATGGTGTGTATCTTACCTCTTACCCTTGTACACCGAGGTCCCTCTGTTCCTCGATACTCCCTGCAGCTATCCTGTTCATAGCCCTCTACACATACAGACACATACACTCTGACAGATACACACACACACACATACACACACACACACACACACACACATTCACTCACAGGCACATAGATAGACAGGCACAGGCACAGATACAAACATACACAGAGACACAGCTATGCACACAAACACACTCACATAATTCTCACACCACCTGAGGATGTGTCCCCCCGCCCCGCGTGCTCTCTCTCTGTTTGTCTCTCTCTCTCCCTGATACACCATCTCAGTCCCTCCCCCCCCCCTTGCCAATCTCACATCCAATGATCTGACCTCCTTGGAATGCTGCAGGCTCAGCGGATCGGTGGCTCGGATCAGATGCCGAGGCGTCGCATTCCCAGGATGCTGAGGAGGCTCCAGCAACAGCTCCAGTGACAGAGATCGGTGAAGGTGACGCCACAGAGCGGGGAGAGTAAAGAGACACGGGGTGGGACATACAGGGGCTGCGGAGGGGTACAGAGGGAGTGTTGGTGTGTGTGGGGGGGGGAATATTCAGAGAGAGAGAGTGTGTGTGTCTGTGTACGAGAGAGAGAATGGATGAGACGGAGAGGGAAACTGTGTGTGTGTGTGTGTCTGTCTGTCTGTCTGTCTCTGTGAGGGGGGAGGGTGTGTGATGTAACAGACAGGCTACTATGGATCTACAGAGGGAGGGAGAGAGAGAGGAAAGAAAGAGAGAGGGAGACTCTCTCTCTGTGAACATGAGATCCTTCAATGAGGTACCTCAGCCCCCTCCCCTTATCTCTCTGGGGTTGGACATGAGACCCCTGAGTGACCTGTCTCCATCTCTCTGTGTGGTTGGGCAATAGATCCCCAACTAAGAACCCCCCCCCCGTAACCCCTCCCTCTCTTTCTTGGGGTTGGGAATGAGATGTCTCAGTGACTCCCCTCCTTCTCTCTCTGGTGTTGGACATGAGATCCCTCAGTGACTTCTCTCCATCTCTGTCTTTCTCTGGGTTTGGGCATGAGACCACACAGTATTCCCCTCCCCCTCCCTCTTTGGAGTTGGACATAATATCCTTCAATGACTTCCCTCCATCTCTCTCAGGGTTGGTCATGGGGTGTCTCGGTGAGATCCCTCAGTGTCTCCCCTCCATCTGGAACTGGGTTAAGGTCCCTCAGCAACTTTCCTCAATGTCTGCCTTTTGCTTTCTCTCTCAAGTTGAGTGAGATCTCTCAACCTTGGCCCTGCCTTCTTTTGCACTGGGCATGTGATCCTTTGATGAGATCCCTCAACCAGATCCTTCAGTGGCCCCTCCCTCTGGCTCTGGGTTTGAGTGTAAGATCCCAAGGAGAGATCACTCAGTGAGGTGAGATTTCTCAGTGACCATCTCCTTCTCTGTCTCTGGGGAGATGGTAAGATCCCTCAGTGAGTTCCGTCAGTGACACCCGTCCTTTACTCTTGAACATGCGGTCCCTAGTGAGATCCCTCACTGCTTTGCCACCCACTCTCTCTCTTTGTTGGGTTTGTGATTCCTCATTGAAATCCCTCAGTGAGATCCTTTGGTAATCCTTTAACACTTCCATTCTTTCTGTTGGGATGGGATCCTTCGGAGATCCCTCATTGTTCAGGTTCAATTTTGGTTTCTTGTTATTCGGCTGTATGCATCTATACCGCCAAACGAAACAAGAGACCAAGGGACACAACACAGTATATATAACTCACACACACAACACATACAGTAATATTACCTCAAATTAATTAACAAACAATAAGGTGTATTTACAACACAAGTTAAAAAGTAACAGTATAACGATATTGACACTTCATACGTGATCCCTCTTTAAGATCCCAGGTGAAATCCTTTTAGTGACTCCCCTCCCCCTACTGCACTCTTTCTCTGTATTTGGAGTAAGCTGCATGAATGAGATCCAAGAGTGAGATCCCCAGTAGGATCCTTGGGTGAGATCACTGGGTGATCCTTCAGTGACTCCCTCCCTTTCCCTGATTGTGAAATCCCTGATTGAGATCCTCAGTAAAATTAGTGTGGTCCCTGGTGAGACCCCAGTGAGATTCCCGGGTGAGATCACCAGATGAGATCCCTCAGTGATTTCTACTGGTGGGTGGTGTCACTCAGTGAGATCCCTGGGTGAGATTCCACAGTGAGACTCCTGGTGAGATCTCTCAGTGAGACCCCTGGGTGAGGTCACTCAGTGAGACCCCTGGGTGAGATTGCACAGTGAGACCCCTGGGTGAGGTCACTCAGTGAGACTCCTGGGTGAGATCCCTCAGTGAGACCCCTGGGTGAGATCGCACAGTGAGACCCCTGGGTGAGATCACTCAGTGAGACCCCTGGGTGAGATGGCACAGTGAGACCCCTGGGTGAGGTCACTCATTGAGACCCCTGGGTGAGATTGCACAGTGAGACCCCTGGGTGAGATCACTCAATGAGACCCCTGGGTGAGATCCCTCAGTGAGACTCCTGGGTGAGATCACTCAGTGATTTGTCCTGGTGAGGTCACACAGTGAGACTCCTGGGTGAGATTGCACAGTGAGACCCCTGGGTGAGATCCCTCAGTGAGACCCCTGGTGAGATCGCACAGTGAGTTCTCCTGAGCAGATCCCTGGGTCACTCACCTCCTTGAATTCCTGGATCTGGCTCTGGTCAAACATGGAGAAGACGTTGGATGACCCCTCCGCAGACGCTCGCTTCCTTGCTCTCTTTGGTGCCTGGGGAGGGAGGAGGAGAGACCCAGTGTCAGAGACTCACCCAGTACCCGTCAGGAGACCCCAGCCCAGCATCCCAGGATCCCTTGGACTGGTCCAGTAGTTCATATCGGTGGAGTTGGGGGATCAGTGGAAAGCCCTTCCTCTTTCCCTCATCCCCTCCTCCTTACTCCATTTCCCTCAACCCTCCCTCCCACTCCCTCTCTCCACTTCTTTCTTGCCTCTCCCTCCTCCTCTTCCCCTACCTTTCTCTCTCCCCATCCAGCTTTTCTCATGCTCCTGTACTTACCCTTCGTTATTCCCTCTATTTCCCCCACTTCATTCACCTTCCAATATTTTCTCACCCCATCTCCCCTTCCACATTCCTTCGTCCCTGCCTTCGACTTCTTTTCCCTTCCTCCTCTCTCCACCTCTCTCTCACATGCTTTTCTCTTCTCCTTTCTCTCTTCCTCTAACTCACCCACTCGCCTCTCACTCCCTCAATCCTTTTCTTTGTCTCCCCTCTTTCTTCTCTCTCTCTCTTGGCTTGTCTTGCACCTTTTGTGTCTGTCTGTCTCTCTGTCTCAGTCTGTCTCTCTCTGCCCTCCCAGTCTGTCTGTCTCTCTGCCTGTGTCTGTCTCCCTCTGCTCTCTCTCCTCTCTCTGTCTCTATCTGTCTGTCAGTCACACTCTGTCTTTATCTCTCTCACACCTCCCCCTTTCTTTCCTCCCCTCTCAATTATACTGAAATTCACATCATTACTTTCTCACACCCAGGACAGTGCAGTGGGAGAAGGGGGGAGTGCCGTGCTAAGGGACGGGTGGTGAGGAGGGACCATCGCACTGTGGGAGGGGGCAGTGAGGGAGCACCATGCAGTGGGAGGGGCAGTGAGGGAGCACCAGACTGTGGGGAGGGGGCTGTGAGGGAGCACCAGACTGCGGGGAGGGGGCAGTGAGGGAGCACCAGACAGCGGGGAGGCAGTGAGGGAGCACCAGATGGTGGGAGGGGGCAGTGAGGGAGCACCATGCAGTGGGAGGGGCAGTGAGGGAGCACCAGACTGCGGGGAGGCAGTGAGGAAGCACCAGACTGCGGGGACGCAGTGAGGGAGCACCAGAATGTGGGAGGGGCAGTGAGGGAGCAACATGCAGTGGGAAGGGCAGTGACGAAGCACCAGACTATGGGGAGGCAGTGAGGGAGCACCCCACTGCAGGAGGGACATTGAGGAAGCACCCCACTGCAGAGTAGTGAGGAGGGAATGATGAGAAGAGAGGGAGCATCACAGGAGGGGCTGTGAGGAGTGAGGGAGAGGCAGCGAGGAAAGGAGGAGCACTTTCACATCTCCTTCCTTTCTTGAGAATGTTTCCATTCAGAGCCCGGAGGGAACCACAGCTGGCGGGACCCCAGGTAAATCCGCAGAGCTGTCAGTCCCCAGAATCCCGAAACCAGGGTCTCCTCCCAGACACATCCCAGAACCGCGGGCTCATCTCACCATGGCTGATGCTTGACTGGATTCCTCCTCTCCCAAGGGCAGTAGGCGAGCCTCCAGGGACAGATTCCGGAGTTTTTATCCCGCTAGGTGATTTGCATAAGGAAGTTAAATTTAGAAGTTTGACAAGTTTGG
This sequence comes from Mobula birostris, assembly GCF_030028105.1. NCBI lineage: Eukaryota > Metazoa > Chordata > Chondrichthyes > Myliobatiformes > Myliobatidae > Mobula > Mobula birostris. The sequence goes on along the minus strand of NC_092380.1, from coordinate 32,525,574 downwards.
CCAGATGTGGCAAAGTCAAGATCCGATTTCCCTCACAGCCTGGACAAAAATGGACAAGCTGGGGGAATAGGGAGGGGTCAGCATGGGAGGACCGTTCCGCAGGGAGGAGCAAGGAGGCAGGGCTGCTTTCTGGGTCTCCTTGTGACTCATCCTCTGAGGACAGGTGTTCGTGTGTATGTGAGTGAGAGGCAGACACAGAGAGAGAGAGAGAGAGAGAGAGAGAGAGACAGAGAGTCTGAGAGAAGGATATGGAGAGAGAAAGGCAAAGAGTCAAAAAGGGAGAGGATATGGAAATAGACTGAGATATTGAGATGGATATCTCAGTAGAAAGAGAGGGAGATAAAGAGATAGGGGACAGAGGTGGAGACAGACAAAGATAGAGAAAGAAAGATGGAGTGATTGAAAGGTAGAAAGAATTAGAGAAAAGCTAGTACAGGGAGAGTGAGAAGTGAAGAGAGAAAGAGGGAGAGAGCGAGAGAGATGAGAAAAGAGAGATGTAGAGAGAGAGACTGGCAGAAAGCAGGAAAGAGAGATGGAGAGAGAAAGAAATAGAGATAGAGGGGTAGAAAGAGGCAGTGAGTGATTGATGGGGAAAAAAAGAAAAACAGAGAAAGAGATAGACCACCATAAAGATGGATGGAGGGAGACAGAAAGAGAGAGAGAGAGAGGCGAGAGGGCAAGAAATATATGTAAGGTGGGGAGTGAAGGGGGAATGGGGAGGGGAGAGAGGGTGAGAATGGGAGAGGTGGAGAGAGAGATCACAAGATGCTCTTCAGCCCAACTCGTTTGTATTGACCCAACCATTTCCAAAACACTTGGTCTGTTCCCTCCACTGCCTCAGAGATTCATGTGCTCGTCCAAATCTGCGTCCCAGGTCTCCATCACCCCTTTGGGCAATGGGTTTCAGGATGCAACACCCCCTCCCACCTCTGGGGGAAATATTCCCTTCAAATCTCCCTTAACCTCCTCACCCTTAAACTCTCTGGGTTTAGATGCTGACTGGGGAAAGGTCTGTCCTGATCCCCTCCTAGCCTACACTGCGTCCACCACAATTATGTACACCTTCCTGGTCCCTCCCTCCCCCAGCCTCCTCTGCTACAGGGAGGACAGACCCAGCCTCTCCTCTTGTCCTCCATACCCCTTTACGGTTGAGGTATCCCCTTTATGCCCCTCTCCAGTGCTGTCACCCCCTTTCCTGTGGTGTGGGGAGCAGATCTACACCCCCCAGTGCTCCAGCTGGAGTCTGACCCATGGGTTGTAAAGAGATTCACCAGGACGCTGCCTGCATTAGAGAGCAGGAGCTCTTAGATCCAGGAGAGGTTGGACAAGCGGCTGGTTTACTCTGGGCCAGTGGAGGCTGAGGGGAGACCTGATAGAGGTTTATAAGATTATAAGAGGCACAGATAGAGCAGACAGCTGGTGTCTTTTCCCTCAGGGTTGAAATTTCTGATACCAGAGGGCATTCATTTGAGCTAAGACTGGGGAAATTCAGAGGAGATGTGTTTGGAATGTGCTGCCGGGGGTGGTGGTGGATGCAGATACAACAGAGGTGTTTAAGATAGGTACATGGATATGCAAAGAATTGAGGGGTATGGACATTATGTAGGCATTGAGTTCAGCACTGACATTCCTGTGCTGTAATGTTCTACTTTCTTGACCCAGTCTTATTGTTTACTCAGGAAAAGCTGAGTGAAACATTTAAGATCCTCTTTGAGTTTTGACAGTCTTCTAAGTGAGGAGATTAGGAAGGCTTGAGAGAAACATTTAACACGCAGTATGTTTTCAAAGCTGGTAAGCAAGCAGAGCAAATAATCAGGTAAGGTTTTTTTATTGCATTATGTGAGAAACATTAAAAATCATGATTGAGTTTTAACAGTTGAGTAAGTGGGGAAAGTAAGTCAAAGGTTGAAATAAACATTTAACGTTTTATGGGATTTTGACTGCCGACTAAGCAGGGAGGGCAGGTAACCAGGAAAGATCAGAGGATGTGATGGTCTATGGGGAGAAGATTGAATCCACAGTTCAGGAGGTCATGCTTCAGTTCCACGTGGTGTTGGTGGGACCACATCTGGGGAATTGGGGACAGTACCACTCCCCTTTTTCAAGGACGGGGGTTTGTTAATCCCGCAGGAGCAGTAAGGGGAAGGGTGACTGGACTGATGTACCTGGAATAGGCAGGCTTGTCTCCCAGGTGGGGTGGGGGAGAGTTGGACAGGCAGAGCTTGCATCGGCTGGAGTTGGGTGAGAGACTGAAATACCTCCGATCCCTGGGGATCTCAGCAGAGTGGAGTGTGGAGAGGGTGCTCTTTCTTGTGCACCTTCCCCACATTGTGGGGGGGGACAGAACTAGTAGGGCACCATTTAAAGGGACAGCTCATTTACTATGGAGGAGGGAGGGAGATTCTTTTCCTCTGGAGGGGGTCATTGGAATTCTCTTCTTTGGAGGGAAGACAGGAGAGGGTTACGTACAGATAAATTAGTTTATTCTTGTCGTATTTTCAAAGGTGAAAATGTTTGTTCATTGTAACTAATGGTGATTGAAACAAAGTTCAATTCATTACATGGTGCATTGAGGTACAGGACCGTGCAAAAGTCTTAGGCACCTTGGCTATATATATGTGCCTAAGACTTTCGCACAGTACTGTAGAACAAGGGGAAAAATAACAGAATGCAGAATAAAGTGTTACAGTTACAGAGAAAGTGCAGTGCAGACAGACAATAAAGTGCAAGGGTCACAACGCGGTAGATTGTGAGGTCAAGATTCCATCTTATTGTACAAGAGGTCCATTCAATAGTCTGATAACAGTGGGGTAGAAGCTGTCCTTGAGCCTGGTGGGCTGTATCTTCTGCCTGATGGGGGGGCCGGAGAAGAGAGAATGTCTGGCGTGGGAGGGGGGTCTTTGATTGTGATGAAACAAAGAGCTCACAGCAGTCTCACAGATGCAGAGAGAGCATCAGCTACACAACACTTATCAATTAATCGTAAATTACAACACTGTCTTCACCCGCATCTCTTCCACTTTGCAGACGTGTGCCCTCACTCCATCCACCTGCCGCTCACCAGGAACAGAGTTCTTCTTGTCCTCAACTACCACCCACTAGCATCCTCATCCAGTGCGTAATTCTCTGTAACTTCTGCCATCTCCACATCTCACCACCAGGCACATCTTCCCTCCCCGCCCCCCACTTTTCACTTTCTACAGGGATCGCTCCCTATGTGACTCCCTTGTCCATTCATCCTTCCACACTGAACTCTCTCCTGCCACTTATCCTAGCGAGCGAAACAAGTGCTATACCTGCCACTACACCTCCTCCATTCAGGACCCCAATCAGTCTTTCCAGGTGAGACGACACTTCACCTGTGAGTCTGTTGGGGTCATATACTGTGTTCGGTGCTTTTGGTGTGGCCTCCTGTATATCAGTGAGACCCGACTTAGATTGGGAGACCGCTTTACCAAGCATCTACACTCTGTCTGCCAGAAAAAGCAGGATCTTCCAGTGGCCACCCATTTTAATTCCACTTCTCATTCCCATTCTGTCAGTCCATGGCCTTCTTTATTGTTGTGATGAGGCCACACTTAGGGTGGAGGACCAATGCTTTGTATTCTGTCTGGGTAGAATCCAACCTAATGGCATGAACATTGATTGCCGTCCTTCACCATTCCCGTTTCCCTTTCTCAGCTCATCTCCTTACTTGCTCATCACTTCCCTCTGGTGCTCCTCCACTTCCCTTTTTTCCATAGTCTTCTACCCACTCCTGTCAGCTTCCCCCTTCTCCAGCCCTTTATCTCTTTCACCAATCAATTCCCAGCTCTTTTACTTCATCCCTCCCCCTCTCCTGGTTTCACCTTTCACCTACTGCCTTGTATTCTTCCTCCACTCTCCCCACCTTCTTACTCTAACCTCTCATTTTCTCCCCAGTTCTGATGAAGGGCCTCGGCCCGAAACGTTGACTGTTTACTCTTTTCCATAGAGGACTCCTGGCCTGCTGAGTTTCTGCAACATTTTGTGTAGCACTTCCTCTTTACTTTGATGTCTCTTTTGCAATATTTATTTGTATATGTTCTTATTGTAAGAACATACGTCAATGACAATAAATCTGATTCTGATTAGGACTGTGCTGGTTGGTACAAGAACTGAATGGTTGAGGTGAAGTCACTGTTCCTGAACGTGGTGGTGTGGCACTTGAGGTTTCTGTACCTCCTGCCCAGTGGGAGTGGTGAGAAGATGTCACGGCCTGGAGGGTGGGGATCTTTGATTGGACGTTGCCTTCTTGAGGGAGCACCTCCTGTAGATGCTACCAATGGTGGGGAGATGTGTCCGTGATGTATCGGACCGTCCACTGCTCTCCACAGCTTCTTGTGTTCCTGTGCACTGGAATTGCCGTACCAGACCGTGGTGCATCCACTCAGGACACTTCCAGCAGTACATCTGTAGCAGTTTGTCAGAGTGTTCGGTGACCAGCTGAACCTCCTCAACCTTCTAAGAAAAATTCAAGGATTATTCCAGGAATGAAGGATTAAAATATGCTAAATGTTTGACATTCTGGGCCTGCACTCTGTAAAGTTCAGAAGGAGAAAGAGGATTGGATCTCATTGAAACCTCTCAGACACTGGAATGCATGGATAGAGTGAACATTGAGAGGATGTTTCCATTAGTGGGAGAATCTATAATTCGAGGGCACAGCTCAAAATAAAGACTTGTCTTTTTAGAACGGAGATGAGGAAGAATTTCTTTCGCATGAGAGTGGTGAATCTGTGGAATTCATTGCCAGAGATGGCTGTGGAGGCCAAGTCATTGAGTGGACTTAAAGCAGAGGTTGATAGGTTTTTGATTGATAAAATAGTTAAGAGTTACAGGGAGAAGGCAGGAGAATGGGGTTAAAAACGAAATCACCCATGACCAAGCAGGAGAGGGACTGAATAGCCTAATACCTGTATCAAGGATCAGAGGGACCTCGCGGTGTACAAGGGTTGGACACAAACCGTGAATGGTGGGGAGTATTGAGGATTAGAGGGACCTTGATGTACGTTTGTACAAGGGTAGGACACACATTGTGAATGGTGGGGAGTATCAGGGTTACAAGGAAGAATCTGTCAAACTGGAGAGGGTGCGGAAGAGATTTACGAAGATGCTGCTTGGGCTAAAAGGCATCTGTTATAGGGAGAGGTTGGTCACACCAGATCTTTATTCCCTGGAGCTTCGGAGAATGAGGGATGACCTCATAGAAGTTTATAATATCACAAGTGGTGTGAATGAGATGGACGGTCAAAGTTCAAAGTATAGCAGCACCTCTACTTCCTTAGAAGTTCATGTGAATTTGGCACGACAACTACAATTTTGACAAACTTCTACAGATGTGCAGTGGAGAGTATATTGACTAGCTGAGTCACAATCTGGTATGGAAACACCAATGCCCTTGAATGGAAAATCATACAAAAAGTAGTGGATATGGCCCAGACCATCATGGGTAAAGCTCTCGCCACCATTGGGCACATCTACGTGAATCATTGTTGCAGGAAAGCAGCATCCATCATCAGGGACCCCCACCACCCAGGTCAAGCTCTCTTCTCACTGCTGCCATCAGGAAGAAGGTACAGGAGCTTCAGGGCTCACACCACCAGGTTCAGGATCAGTTATTACCCCTCAACCATCAGGCTCTTGAACCAAAGGGGATAACTTCACTTGCCCCATCACTGAAATGTTCCCACAACCTATGGACTCACTTTCAAGATACTTCATCTCATGATCTCGATATTCATTGTTTATTTATTTATTATTATTATTTCTTTTATTTTTGTATTTGGACATGTTGAACGCCCAAGTTGATGCGGTCTTTCATTGATTCTGTTATGGATTTATTGAGTATGCCCACAAGACATTTACTCTCAGGGTTGCATACAGTGACATATACTGTATGTACTTTGATAATAAATTTACTTTTAACAATGAATTTTGTTTGCATGATTTGTTTCTTTTTCACACATTGGATGTTTGACAGTCATTGCTGTGTGGGTTCTTCATGAGTTCCATTGTGTTTCTATGTTTTGTGACTGCCTGCAAGATGAATCTCAAGATTGTACAAGGGGTGATTGCTAAGTTCATGGCCTAAGGTAGAAGGAGTCAATTTTAGAAAACCTAGCACATTTATTTTTCCTACATTTACACACTTAGTCCAGCGGTCGTGGAGCATACGGATCCCTTCTTTGTAGAAGTTGGCATCTTGGACCTCCAGAAAGTGGTCCACAGCAGGGGTGATTGATAAGTTCGTGGCCTAAGGTAGAAGGAGATGAGTTATACAGCTCTTATTACATGTGCGTGCAGTTCAACTCTTTAAGTGATTATGCAGAAAGTTTGAAGTTAATAACATCTCCTTCTACCTTAGGACACAAACTTATCAATCACCCCTGCTGTGGACCACTTCTGGAGGTCCAAGACGCCGACTTCTACAAAGAAGGGATCGGTATACTCCACGACCGCTGGACTAAGTGTGTACATGTAGGAAAAATAAATATGCTAGGATGTCTAAAATTGACTCCTTCTACCCTAGGCCATGAACTTATCAATTACCCCTCGTATATAGTATATGTACTTCGAACTTTGAGCAGAGAAAGTGGTCAAGGCGGGTACAACTGCAACATTTAAGGAGAGGGGAGATTAGGGTAACTATGGGCTGAATGTGGGTAATTAGGACTACTTGTGAGGATATTGTTGTCATCACAGAGCAGATGGGCTGTAAGTTTCTATGTTGTATGATTCTGTGCCTCAATGAGTAATAAAGTGTTAGAGCAGTGCAGGCAGACAGTACGGTGCAAGGGCCACAATGAGGTAGATTGTGAGGTCAAGAGACAATCTTATCATACCATCAGTAATCTTACAACAGTGGGTAGAAGCTGTCCTTGAGCCTGCTGGGACGTGCTTTCAGGGTTTTTACCTTCTGCCTGTTGGAGAGGGGAGAAGAGAGAATGTCTGGGGTGGGTGGGGTCTTTGATCATGCTGGCTGCTTTACTGAGGCAGTGGGAAGTGCAGACAGAGTCCATGGAGGGGAGGCTGGTTTCCGTGATGTGCTGAGCTGTGGCCACAACTCTCAGAGACACACGAGATTCTGCAGATGCTGGAAATCTTGAGCAACACACACAAAATGCTGGAGGAACTCAGCAGGCCAGGCAGCATTGATGGAGAGGAATAAACAGTCGATGGTTCAGACTGACAATGAAGGGTCTCTGCTTGAAATGTTGACTATTTATTTCCCTCCACAGATGCTGCCTGACATGCTGAGTTCCTCCAGCATTATGGGATCATTCTCGTAAACCTGCTGTGGACCCTCTCTCGAGAATGATCCCAGGAAGGCAAGTGCAATGATAGCATAATTTCAAGAGAACTTGAAGAGGCTGCATAAGGTATTGGTTAGACCGCATTTAGAGTATTGTGAGCAGTTTTAGGCCCCTTATTGACAAAAAGATTTGCTGGCATTGAAGAGGGTTCAGATGAGCTTCATGAGAATGATTCCAGGAAGAAGAATGGAGCGGGGTGGGGGGGGGGGTGTGGAACAAGAAGGCATAGCCTCAGTATAGAAAGATGTCCTTTTAGAACCAAGATGAGGAGGAATTTCTTTAGCCAGAGGGTGGTGAATCTGTGGAATTACTTGCCAAGCTTGGCCGTGGAGGCCAAGTCATTGGGTTTATTTAAAGGAGAGATTGATAGGTTCTTGATTAATAAAGGCGTCAATAATTCTGGTGATAGGGTAGGTGAGTGGGGATTGAGAGGAAAATCAAATCAACCATGATGGAATGGTAGAGCAGACTCAATGGGCCAAATGGCCCAATTCTGCTCCTATGCCTCATGGTCAATGTGAGCACATCCTTTCTGAGATATGGGGTGCAGAACAGCTCATTATACCTCAGATGTGGTCTAACCAGCTCCTGGGAAGCTCTCAAATCTCTCAACTCAGCCTACCTTCCCTCCTGTCCCATCAGCTGTTTCTCTATCGCCTGCCTGCACCACGGGAATAAGGAGAGTTAAATTTAGCCCTCCTTGGAGGATCTCTGGAATGTGCCGGTAACCCGAGAGAACTTGGGCCCTGTTCCAGCTGCTGACTCGGCTCCCCAGGGCCGACAGTGTCCTGATTAGGGAAGGGAACGTTGTACACTCTGGGGACAGGGTCGTGGTTGAGTGGGACCACAGACAGCAGAGGAGGGAGGGGGAAGTGAGAGGACTGTCGGAGAAGAGGGAGGGGTGTGGGGAAATGATGTGTTGGAGGATTGTGAGGGGGCAGAGTTATTAATGAAAGGGGAGAAAGGGTTTTAATGGAGGGTTAGCTAATATAGGAGGGAAGGGGAGAGGTAACAGAATAGGGGAGAACAGAAGGCTATTAGTGAAGGCGAGGGTAGTATTGAAGGGGCAGAGGTACTGTTGAAAGAGGAGGGGCACTTGTAAAGGGGAGTTATTGATGCAGGGGAGGGTTATTTGAGAAGGGGTAGAGATGGCAGGGGTATTAATGGAGGTTTGAATTTGAATAGAGAAGGGCAGGAGTCTCAGCAAAGAGGGAGGGTTTCTATTGAACAAACAGTTAATGGTGAAAGGGCAAGGTATTAGTGAAGAGGGAGAGCTGGAATTCCAGGGGCAGATGTACAGGTGAAAGGGGAAGTGTGCTTGTGAAGGGGACAGGTATTAAAGCAGAGAAAGAGGTAGAGGAGTGGAGGATTCCAATGAGGAGGAGGGGATTGGTAAAGAAAGATAAGTATAAATGGAGGGTTGCAGAGGTAATAGAGGAGGGCAGGGGTATTTGTCAAGGAGCAGGTATATTGGTGAGAGGTTCAGGTATTAATGAAGAGGGAAAGGTAGAGGAGGGGAGGGATTTTGGTGAAGGCAGGGTGTGGTGTTGAAAGGGGTGTGTGTTGGGGCAAAGGGAAAGGGGCATCTGTGAAGTGGGAGGGTATCCTTGAAGGATGGTGTTGGAGAGGTGGGAGGGGCAAAGGAGGTTATCATTGAGGGAGGAGGGTATCGGTGAAGGGGAAGGGAGTTAGTGGAGGAGGGTATCAGTGAAGGAGTTTACGGATGAAAGGGGCAAAAGGGGATAGGTGAGGAGGGTAAGGGATATCTGTAAAAGAGGAGGGAATCGATGAAGGATGGGGTGTTAATGAAGGAGGAAGGTATTAGTGAAGGAGGAGGGATGTTGGAAGAGAGGTAGGGATATCTGTGAAAGAAGGGAATTGGAGGAGTGTTGGTAATGCGGTAGGGGTATCTGAGGGTTCTAGGTGAGAGGGGAGCAGTATTGGTGAAGAGGGAGGGTTTAACTGAAGGAGGACGGTATTGGTAAAGGGGAGGGGTATCGGTGAAGTAAGAGGGTATTTATTGAAGCAAGAGGGATATTAGGGAAGATCACTCTTCCTATTCACTGCCTGGTTCTGTACCTTTTGTTCTTCTTCTTGTGATGTGTGATGGTGCTTGGCATTACCATCACCTACTGAGTTGGAGTGTGGAATAGAGATTGGAAGTATACCCAGTAAACTCCACCCCCCCCCTCAAATTATGTCAAAAAAATTTACAGCTTTTCAGAAAGTCAAATGCACACTTATGTACATTACGATGGCAGTGGTATCCCAACAAATTTTCCATGTTAAACTGTGTCTCAATTTAGTATAAATGTTTCCTTTGCACCTCACAGGAACTGCATTCAAACAATATTTGCTGCCTCGTTTCTAGACAAATGCCCATATCCTGCATATTAATTCTGAACAAGGAATTATTCAACCTAGTATGTCCAATATGTAAGCATGAGTATGAATTCTTCCCTCTTTTTATACCCATCTGTCCCAGTTGAGTTCTTACTAACCTCTGAATTTTGTTGTCCTTTCTTTTCCTTATCCCAACTTTGTTGTCAGAGTAATCAAATTGACTTTTTAATTATGGCTTTCACCTCCCCCTTATACAAAGACACCACTACATTTATATCCTTAATTGTAAGTGATTGCTTGGCTAGAATGTCTGCCACCTTGTTTCTTTCCACCTCAACATGGGCAGTACCCATTAGAACTGTATACACAGGCCTCGACCCCGCAGCCTCAACAGATGTCGTCCAATCTCAAGAAGAATGTCTGGTCCACAATTTGAAATACTTGTTTTAATCAATATGAACACTGAGACTGAATCAGGGCGTACTTCTTTAACACATTACAAGGCTAAAACGATAGCAACAATCTCAGGCATGAATACTGATACTTTTTCTGTAATCTTTCCTTAATAATCATTTGAAGCAAAGAACAACACCAGAATGGCATGTCACTGGATCTTTTGAACCAGCTGATATTAAGAAATCATTGTATCAGCCGTGCATACATTAGTGAACTTCCTGTGCCACTGATAAACAATCACTCCTCATCTTGACCTTTTCCTGAAGTCCCAAGTCAACCACAGGCAGAGGGAAAAAACATGGAGGAGTGACAGAAGGGGTTCACTGGGACCATGATCCACATTAAACAACCAAAGATTTTGTGCCTAATCACTTCCCATCCACCCAAAACTGAAGACCTTATGAATGAGGTGCTCACAACACTCTACTACTGTCACCAATATTGAATGACCAACTTTATGTCCTTTTACCTCAACCCAATAAATCACTGCTGACTGTAACCTGCGAGGCTGTACAGGTACTTCACCTATTTCAACCAGTAATGCTATGATTTAATAGCACTGTAACGTAATCCCAATGCTTGAGCCTGAACTTTATCTCAGGGCTTTAAGACCACTGGTGAGGCTGACCCATAAGCAACATATCCATAATCAAAGACAGATCAGATTAAAGCAATGTACATTTATTTAAGTGACCACCTAATCACACATAACAAAGCACCTAAGCATATTAAGGGCTTTTTTTTTTTTTTTTTTTTTTTTTTTTTATAAACACTTTATTCACATACACCTTCCATATTAGCCTTGTGTCTATCCACATACCTAGAATCTTTACCAGATAACCTGATGTCAATTGTGGGATTAATGTTCCTTTTAGAAAACACAAGTAACTTGAGTCTTTGTAACAGAAAATTAAAACCACCACCGGTGTCCTCAGTCTTCTGCTTCATTAATAGTTTCCTGCATTTTCTGAACTATATAATTTATACAGCAGCATCTCCAACACCATCACACTGAGCACGGGGGCCCCCTGGGGCTGTGTGCTCAGTCCACTGCTGTTCACTCTGCTGACCCACGATTGTGCTGCAACACACAGCTCGAACCACATCATCAAGTTCGCTGATGACACGACCGTGGTGGGTCTCATCAGCAAGAATGAAGACTCAGCATACAGAGAGGAGGTGCAGCGGTTAACAGACTGGTGCAGAGCCAACAACCTGTCTCTGAATGTGAACAAAACAAAAGAGATGGTTGTTGATTTCAGGAGGACACGGAACAACCACTCTCCCCTGAACATCGACGACTCCACCGTAGAGATCATTAACAGCACCAAATTTCTTGGTGTTCACCTGGCGGAGAATCTCACCTGGTCCCTCAACACCAACTCCATAGCAAAGAAAGCCCAGCAGCGCCTCTACTTTCTGCGAAGGCTGAGAAAAGTCCATCTCCCACCCCCAATTCTCACCACATTCTGCAGAGGATGTATTGAGAGCATCCTGAGCAGCTGTATCACGGCCTGGTTCAGAAATTGCACCATCTTGGAACGCAAGACCCTGCAGTGGATAGTGAGGTCAGCTGAGAAGATCATCGGGGTCTCTCTTCCCGCCATTACAGATCTTTACACCACACGCTGCATCCGTAAAGCAAACAGCATTATGAAGGACTCCACGCACCCCTCTTACAACCTCTTCTCCCTCCTGCCATCTGGTAAAAGGCACCAAAGTATTCGGGCTCTCACGACCAGACAATGTAACAGTTTCTTCCCCCAAGTCATCAGACTCCTCAATACCCACAGCCCGGAATGACACCAACCTACTGCCCTCTACTGTGCCTATTGTCTTGTTTATTATTTACTGTAATGCCTGCACTGTTTTGTGCACTTTATGCAGTCCTGGGTAGGTCTGTAGTCTAGTGTAGTTTTGTGTTGTTTTTTACGTAGTTCAGTGTAGTTCTTGTGTTGTTCATGTAGCACCATGGTCCTAAAAAAACGTTGTCTCATTTTTACTGTGTACTGTACCAGCAGACAATAAAAAGTGATTTGACTTGACTATATAATTTATATTGGCCGATGGTGTCGTGGCATCAGCACTGGACTTCAAGGCAAATGGTCCCAGGTTCGAAGGCAGCTGACTCCTTGCATGCTTTCCATCCCTGCACAAGGCCTGTAAAAAAAGATAAATGCAAAAGAAACAGCAAAAATGCTGATGGATGTCCCAAAAGCTGTGAAAAGGAACAATAATTTATACTTCTGCCTCTCTTTCACACTGCACCATCATCAGCAAGTAACGTTTTGGTAATGTCTGAGTCAACTTTTAAGAAAATACCATTAATCATAATATTATAAAGGAGTGGGTTACACACACTCTCCTGAGAAGTTCCATGCTCTCTCTCATACTCCTTAGGGAATGTTGTTCCCACCCTAACTTGTATCTTTGACCACATAAAATTCCCAAATCCAATTGAATATTCTACCTCCAATCCCCACCTTTCCCAGCTTAAGCAGCAACCGTGTCTATAACATGTCATAAACTTTCTCTACATCTAAGAAAACTGCCATCACTGATTCTTTATTAACATATGGCTTAACGAATATCACATTCCAAACTTAACATGGTCATTCTCTCATTATGAAATCCAGCTTGGTATGCAGCTATCTTACCACAAAATAATAAAGTCTTGCTATAACCATTCACTTCATTACCTTACATACATGTGAAGTTAGCAAAATAGGTCCATAACTAGAAGGAGCTGATTAGTTCTAAGCTGGTTTCAATATAGGGATAACAACCACTACCTTCCAGGAAGCAGGAAGTCACCCTTCAACCAATATTGTATTAAAGAATTTCAAAACCAACTTAAGTTTGAAATCTCTTTATCAGACCCAAAACTTCCCCCACATGGTTCTCAATGTTACATTCTCCAGTACACTTCCTTTGCCCTTCTCACTACTTTTCTAACTATGGTTTGAGCTCTTTTATATTGTGTGAAAGAAGAATAGGAGTAAAACTGCCTAACTTCCTTAGAAGTGTTAGTTTGCTCTTTCACAGTTCTTTTCCATCCACCCATTCACCAGGGAACAGCCTTCCTTTTATTATCTCCCAGTTATCTGGGAATTCATTGCTCAGGTATTGAGTTGAGAACGTAGCACAGAGTTTTAATAACTGGCCCTCTACTTCTTTCTCTTCTGAAGACTTTTAATGGTGGTTGGCAGTCCAACTTAATGGTGCATTACTGCCACCAGCTGGATTGGAGAGTGGTGTAGAATGTAGGGAAATAAAACCCCTACTAGTTCTTTATCAAATGAAAACTAAATTACCCCAAAAAGCCCCATAGATTGTAAATAATGAAATACAGTATTGTGAATTAAAGTCACTTCCATAACTTTGTAAAGTAAAAACTTTGTAAAATAAAAACTATCAACACCCCAAAATAGCAGAGAAGCCTACAGTTGATTTCTTTCACCTTAGTATGCTTCACTTTGTAAAAGAATGTGTTCAACTATTTCATAATGATGACAAAACCCACACACCCCAGTGAGGTTTTCCAACAAGATAATTAAGGAATAATTAAGCATAGTTGTGTCGTCATTATAATTCTTTCCCTTCTTGTCTTACCCCCTTTCCCAGCAATCCAACAGTTTTATGTATTCTTTATGTTCATAATCCCCAGTTCTTAACCTCAACAACCCCTTAACTTCTGATTTTCTAAGTGGAAGGTCTATATCCACAGTTGAACTTCTAACAGCCTTTCTGGCCAAACAATCAACCTGCTCATTCCCCTTAACACCATAAAAAGAGACCCATAAGAAGAGGCTCGTAAACCAATACTCTGAATATGAAATAAAGTACTTTGCAAGGACAAATTTCCTCCACCTACTGTAAACCCAAAACGATGGCAACCAATTCGGCTGCGTAAATGGTTAGTAAAACGTTTCTTTATTGTTACCTGTAATTCAAGCACAAAAAGAGCAGTACCAGTTAAATTATCTTTTGATCCATCAGTAAGAATGGTTAACACATCACAATAAATTTCCCTGACATACTGATGAACCAACAGACTCTCAGGCAAACAGGATCCTCACGCTTCATTACCTGCGGCCCTAGCCCCGCCCCTTAAGGTCGACGCATGCTCCATGGATCGGGACTCAACACCTGTGACGTAAAGTAGACGACCTCGCCCACTTGGCGACCGTCCCCTCACCCTCAAGAAGGTGGGCAAACGCGACGTGATGAGGCGATGAAACAGCCGGGAGGTTGTGGTTGTGAAACCGGTTTCCCACTGGAGAAGGAGCACACCAGCCGCTTTCACGTAACCCGCACATCCCAGCCGTCTGCAAGCGCTGCGGAAAGGCAGACGGTAGGGATGTGAGGGGTGAATGCGGTCTCTGATTGGATGATCGCAACCACGGGTGCCTATCTGAGCCCTACCATTGGCGATCCTAGGCTGCGAGAAAGAAGGCGGGTGTTTGGCGGGGTAAGCGGCCCCTGAAGGGAGATTAATCCACACGTGATCCGCCCATTCCGTCCTGCAATTGGCCAGCCAGGGACGCAAGGGAGAAGGCGGGTAGTGCGGTATTTGATTGGGAGAGCGTCCACACGTGATCCGCCCATCCTGTCCCTGCCACTGGCAGGTCAGAGCCGCTGGCCTGGGAGCTTTTTGTGAGCGAAAACGGGCGCCGATTGGAGGCGCGCCCCGGACACACACGTGACATTCCCATCCCGGCCCTGCCATTGGCTAGGTGGGGGGACGCTGGCGGCGGGAGCGCGCACGCCGGCGGCAGAGGGGCCGGGCCGCCCGCCGCCGCCGCCGCCGCCGCCGCAGCAGCATCGCCGCCGCCCGTCGGCTGTCAGGGCGGCCGCAGGAAGAGGAGCCGCCGCCGTCGCCCGGCCGCCGCGTCAGGACCTGTCTCATGGCCGGCAGCCCCGGGCCGCTGCCCCTGCCGCTGGCCCGTTCCGGCAGCGCCTCCGATTCGCCCAGCTCCAGGTGCGCGCCTCAGTCTGCCGACCGCTATCCGGGGAGCGCGCGCGGTCATACAGGCCCTGGGGGCACGCGAGAGCACGGGGACCGGGATCCAGGGAACGCGCGCGATGATCAGCAAGCGGAGAACGTGCACGAGCGGCGCCCTAGGAGCGTACACGATGATGGGCACCCCGGGGGCGAGCGCGATGATCAGCGTCCGGAGAGCGTGCACGATGCCCGGCTCACCGAGAACGAGCGTGATGATCAGCATCTGGAGAGCGTGCACGAACAGCACCCTGGGTTCGTGCAAGATGATCGGCGACCAGGGAGCGAGCCAGTTGATCAGCATCCGGGGAGCGTGCACGAAGATAGTCAGTCCAGGGGCGTGCACGGTGACCAACCTACAGGGAGCATGCACGATGACAAACACCCCAGAAATGTGTGCCAGCACCCAGAGAGCGTACACAAGGATCAGCGCACCCCCTCAAGTGTGCACAGTGACCGAGAGCCTGGGAGTGTGCATGAAGATCGGGGCAAGCGTCCCGGGAGTGTGCACGAACCCGCTGAGCAGTGCCAAGTGGTACCAGGGTCTGTGCCTGGTGTCCAAATGCCTCCCTCCCTTTCTGCTGACCCCTCTCCTCTGGCTGTGGACACTGATCCCTGCCCTCCAAAAATCTCTGACCACCTGTGCCCTCCAGCTGTGGACATCAACCCTTCCCCACTAGTCCCCCATCCGCTCTCTCCCCAGCACCAGTTTCGAGCCCAGTTCCAGCCGGATGCCCTGTCAGTGGCGGACTCTGTGTGTGGGGGACTGGATTCGGTTTCGCTATACGGCACAGTGGAATCCCTGCTGCCCGAGGACACCAGCTCGCTGGGCTCAGACTCCGAAGTCAACGGCAGCACTGCCTCCGGCCGCCGGACCGACAAGTACGGCTTTCTGGGCGGTGCCCAGTTCAGCAGTGGACTGTGAGTAGGGCGAGGGTCTGGGGGGAGGACGGGTTGGGCAGGAGTGGGCATGGGTCAGCAGCAGGTCTGGACATTTGGTTATGATGGAACAAGGTGTCTGGTTTGTAACTGAGGGAGTTGTGCTATGGAAGGTAGGGTCGATATAGGAGGTAGCAGTATTGACATTATTATCCTGTGTGTCATACGCTGTGTCGTGTGACATCATCATCATGTGCCTAGTCATGCGATATGGGCCATGATCACAATGGTTCTTGGCAAATTGTTCTACAGAAGTGTTTTGCCATTGTCTTCTTCTGGACAGTGCCTTTACAAGACGGGTGACCTCCAACCATCGTCAATGCTCTTCAGGGATTGTCTGCCTGTCGTCAGTGGTCAGATAACCAACTGCTCATGCAGCCATCCATCACCTGCTCCTATGGTTTCGTGTAAGGGGGGAATAAGCTGGTGCTACACCTTGCCCAAGGGTGCCCTGCAGGCTAGCAGAGGAAATGAGCACCTTACACCTCAGTTGGTAGAAATGTGTCTTCACCCTGCCACTCCAAAGATCCAGTGATAAGCAAATGTTGCATATTGTGTATACAGATCAAATCATTACACAGTGCATTGAGGTAGGACAAGATAAAACAATAGTAATGCAGAATCAAGTGTAAAAGCAATGAAAAATGCAGTGCGTGTAAATGACAAAGTGCAGGATCATAACAAAGGTAAATTGTGAGGTCAAGAGGATGAGTGATCATACAAGGGATCCATTCAAGAGTCTGATTATAGCGGGATAGAAAATGTCCTTCAGCCTTGTGGTACGTGCTTTTAGAGTTTTCCATCTTCTGCCCAGTGGGAGGAAGGAAGAGAGTCTTTGATTATTCTGGCTGCTTTACTGAGACAGCAGGAAGTGTGGACAGAGTCCATGGAGGGGAAACTATTTTTGTGATATGCTGAGGATGCAGGAGTTGGGGCTAATGGGCGAGTTAGGACAAACGAAGGGAGAGGAATACAGGGGAGAGGATTTGTGAGGCAAGGAGGTATGTTGCTCAGGAGGAGGTGAGGATGGAGGTAGGTAGATCTATAGGAGGTAGGCTGGAGGGGTGAAGGAGGTACATAGGGCTGTAGGAGGTGGGTGGGGGGATGGTAAGGATGTAGGTAGGTGGGGGGTTGGTGAGGTTGTAAGTAGGGCTGTAGGAGGTGAGCGGGGAGGCAGGAGCTGTGCTTAGGAGGCAGATTACACGGCTCCCTGAAAAGAGTGGCACATGTCATTCGGGTGGTGAAGCAGGCTAACAATACGATTGCCGTTATTGGTTGCAACATGGAGTTCATGAGTTGGAAAGTTGCGTTGCAGCTTCATCAAACTAGACAAGCCGCATCTGGAGTGTTGCATTCAGTTCTGGTTGGGTGTGCGGGCGGGGGGGGGGGTTGTTGCTTTGCAGAGATCCACTAGAATGCTGCCTGGATTAGAGGGCATGAGCTACAAGGAGAGCTCGAACAAACGTGTTGTTTTCTCCGGAGCAGCAGAGGGTGAGGGGAGTTTACAAGATTATGAGAGTAGACAGCTGGTATCTTTCCCCCAAAATGTCTAAAACCAGAGGACAAGTATTTAAGGTGAGTGGAGGTAAGTTCAGAGGAGATGTACAGGACAAGCTGTCTTACACAGAGTGGTGCATGTCTGGAACACACTGCCAGGGGTGGTGGGTGCAGATACAATAGAGCGGTTTAAGAGACTCAGATAGGCACAGGGATATAGACATTGTGTAGGCAGAAGGAATTAATTTAGTTAGGCATTTAATTACCTAGTCTGGCACATCAAAGGCCAATGAGCCCATTCCAATGCTCTATGTTCTCCGGTAGAGCACAGGAAATGGATCCCAGTGCAACTAATCCCATCTGTGGGCCATATACAATATAAAATCAAGGAGGTCCTGCTGAGACGTTATAAGGCGTTGGTTAGACCACACTTGGAGTATTCTGAGCAGCTTTAGGCCCCGTATCTAAGGAAGGATATGCTGGGATTGGAGAGGGTCCAGAGCAGGTTCACAGGAACCATGAGAATGAAAGGGCTTAATGCACGTTTGAGTGTTCACTGACAAGCTGAACCTCCTTAACCTTACAAAAAATTCCAACAATAATCCCAGGTTTAACCTGCAAGGACCATTTGATGTCTGCGGGCCTGTGTACGATAGAATTCAGAAAGGTGACGCAGGGGAGTTCACCGACACCTCGCAGATACTGAAAGGTCTAGCTAGAATGGACATGCAGAGGATGTCTCCATAATGGGAAGAGTCTGGATTCCAGGGACACAGACTCAAAATAAAGGGATGTCTCTTTAGAACAGACATGAATAATTTCTTCAGCCAGAGGGTGGTGAAGCTGTGGAATTTATTGCCACAGAGGGAGGTGGGGAGCCAAGTCAGTGTGTATGTTTAAGGCAGAGATTGATAGGTGTTTTTTTGGTGTGTGCATGCGAGTCTGTATGTGTGCGTCTGCGTATATGTGTCTGTGCGTCTGTGATGATGGCTTTTACAAGGTGCGGAGCGAGGGAGAGACTGTGTGGTGCGCCACTCCCCACACAGACACCCTCGCAGTACTTTTCCCTTTATTTTACGAGGTCGAGTTGCGATCTCGACACTCAACCCGGCACGGATGGAAAGCGTACTCGGGAGTGCACCGGACTGGTTTCGAACCCAGGAACCTCCATTCCTGGGTCCGGCGCCAATGTCGTTGCACCACCAGCCACCGGATTGATAGGTTTTTGATTGGTGCGGGAGTGTTTAAGGAAGGAGAATGCGTTGTGATTGAATGAGGGAACAGGTTGATGGGCTAAATGGTCTAATTCTCCTCTATTTTAAGGTCTAATGCCTTGCCCCTGTATGTGATCCATATCCTTTCCAGCTCATTCATGTACCTGTTTAAACGCCTCTACCTGCATCCACCAGCACATTCCAGGCACACTGCTCTCTTAAAAAAAACCATGCCTCACACATTCCCTCTCACCTGAAACTTCTGACCTCTGCTATTAGACATTTCGACCCTGGGGGAAAGGTGCCAGCTGTCTACTCTATCTGTGCCTGTCATAATATTGTCAGCCTTGAACTGGTCTCTATCATTACAGAGAAAACAACCCAACTTTGTCTGACCTCTCCTTGTAGCTCATGCCTCGAGTCCAGGTGAACCTCATCTGTATCCTCTCCAAATCCTCCACCCTCTCCTGTGGGGTGACCACCATGAGGCTCCCATCGAGCAGGAGGTACTGAAGCCTGAAGTCCCATGCTACCAGGTTCAGGAACAGCAGCTTCCCTTCAACCACAAAGCACAATCCTAATCACTCAGTACAGCAACACTGTGACTACTTTGCATCACAATAGACAATCTTTCTCTGTCTAATTGTGTTCCCCCTTGTAAAAACTGTTTTAATTTGTGTTCAGTTGGTGTTTTTCTTGTGAATGTTGTGTAACTGAGCCTATGAATAGAAGGATGTCTCTTTAGAACGGAGATGAGGAGGAATTTCTTTAGCCAGAGTGTGGTGAATCAGCCAGGAACAGCTGTGGAGACCAGGTTACTGAGTATATTTAAAGCAGAGGTTAATAGGTTCTTGGCTAATCAGAGCTTCAAAGGGAGAAGGCAGGAGAATGGGGTTGAGAGTGAAAATGAGTCAGCCACAATGGAATGGCAGAGCAGATTTGATGGTACATTGAAATGTATCATTTGCATTAACAATCAACACACCCAATGATGTGCTGTGGGTAGCCTGCAAATGTTACCACACATTCCAGTGCCAGCATGTCTTGCTCACAATGTTCAGCAGAACAACATAGAACTCAACGAAACAGGGCAGACCGAACAACAAACCAACAACGGCAAAACAATCCCTAACACACACACACACACACACACACACACACACACACACACACACACACACACACACTCTCTCTCTCTCTCTCTCTCTCTCTCTCTCTCTCTCTCCTCCCCCCCCTCCCCCACCCACCGCAAATATTGTGACTTTGACTTCCCCACCATACATGCAGATTCAGGCTTTGACTTCCAAGTGACAGACAATAGGTGCAGGAGTAGGCCATTCGGCCCTTTGAGCCAGCACCGCCAGTCACTGTGATAATGGCTGATCATCCATGGTCCTGTGACTCACTGATGATGAGCTCCGGCGACAGGACACTGAACACTGGGCTCCAAACCCGATCTCACAATTTGCATTCCTAGGAAGTTATTGACCCTTGTTCCATTTGCCCTCACGGAACTCTGATCCTAGAATACAGTGACAATTCCTGGTCTGTAGGCCTAACACCTGACCACGTCGATGTCACTGGCCTTGCAGCCTGTCCTATAATACTCTAATATCTGGAGTATTGCATTCAGTTCTGCTTCCACGAAAGGTGCGAGGGGCTTTGGAGAGGTTGCAGGAGACATTCACAGCAGGGTGCTGCTGGATTAGAGAGCGTATGTTGTTAGTGGTGACGGTTGAGGGGAGACTTGACAGAGGTTTCTAAGATTATGAGAGGCATGGATAGAGTAGAGAGCGGTATCTTTTTACACCAGGGTTGAAATGTCTAATACCAGAAGGCATGTTCATAGCATGTAGACTGTATCCAGCCTTGAGACTCATCTCTACACTGGCCACCACAAAACCCAGAAACCACATAACCCATTAAAAAGGAGGCTGACAAACACCTATTGTGCAGAAAAAGAACAAAGTCGTGCAAACAATAAAAGTTAGCAAGTAGCATTCAGAACTGAAGTTCACAAAAGTGAGTCCGCAGTCACGAAGCCAGTCGTCACAGTAGATGATGCAGGAGCCCTTTAGTTGCAGGCCCCAGCCTCAGTTCAGCGTAAACCTTGCAGAGCAGCGAGCTTAACCAGCCCGTCCCTCGCCTCCGCCCCGACACCCTAACCTTTACAGTCTGGCCCGGCGCCTAACTTGTCCAAACCTTGGGTTCCCCCTTGCTCTTGGACCCAGGCCCTACTGTATCGATATGGACTCTGGCCTGGGCCCCACTGCCCGCTGCCTGGATTTGGCCCGTACCTGACCTTTCCAATTCGGCAACATTGACTAGAAAACATAAAGTATATCGGTTCTTTACAAAGAAGAACACAGACAGATAAAGTGCTGTGGTGGAGCTAAGTGGTCAGTGTGTACTGAGTGATGAGGATTGGCTGAAGAACTGAATGCTTGAAGGAAAGTTGCTGTCCCTGAACCTGGAGATGTTGGGCTTCAGGCTCACAGTACACTGAGAAGGTGGTGTGGCCTGGGTAGTGGGAACCTCTGATGGACATAGGCCTGTGGTGTATTGTACTTCACTACTATCTGTGGCTTCCGATGCGTTGGGGAGCTCGGAGAGGCAGGTGTTTTTTGGGCTCCCTGCGGGTTGCTGGCCCGCATTTCCGGCTTGAGAGCTCTCTCCTCGCTCCCCCAACCCCCTCCTCCTCCTTCCCTGTCTCGCCTCCTGCCGACCAGCGGCACAGACCAAACCACACTGTGCAACTGCAGGAAACCGACATGCAGCTGCAGGCCCTCGCACTGCTGACAAGCGGGCTTGTGGCGTGGCCTCCCTCAGGAAGGGCACTCACTGAGGCGGGGGGGTGCAGGGGGTCTCGCCAGTATTTTGTCCCTCCCTAGAGGGAGACCAGCAGAAGTGTGTGAAATGGGGGTGGGGGTGTAGTGGTTTAGAATTCAACTGATCTTCTCTTTCGCCAAGGTAGTTTATTAACAGAAGGTGGGGAAGAGGGAAGGGTGGGGGGGGCAAAAAGAGGAAGGGTGGGGGAGGGTAAGAAAGATGGGAAGGCGAATTGAAATCAAGTGTACTGTCACTGACCTACAGTGAATTTTTAAAAAATTACTGTAAGTTATATTAAATAGTACCAAAGAGGAAAACCCTGATGGTAGCAATGAGAAGGGGGCATGTCCTGGATGTGAGGGTCCTCAGTGATTGATGCACCTTCTTGAGGCACAGCCTCTTATTAATGTTCCCGATGGTGGGGAGGGTTGTGTCTGTGATGGAGCTGGCAGAGCCTCCGTCCCTCTTCAGCCCCTTGTGATCCTCCACACCAAACAGTGATGTAACCAGTCAGAATGGTCTCTACTGTACATCCCCTTGTGATCCTCCACACCAAACAGTGACGCAACCAGTCAGAATGGTCTCTACTGTACATCTGTCGAGATTTACAAAAGTCTTTGGTGATGTACCAAATCTCCACAAACTCCTGGAAATGCAGCCCACGGTTTGCCTTTGTGATTTCACAATACGCTGGGTCCAGGATAAATCCCAGATGCTGATGCCCAGCAACCTGAAGCTGCTCACCCTTTCCATCGCTGACCCTTCAGTGAGGGCTGGTGTGTCTTCTCATGACTTCCCCTTCTGAAGTCCACAATCAGTTGCTTGGTCTTGCTGACGTTGAGCTCGAGGTTGGTATTGCGACAGGGAGATTAGGTAGGGAGTGTTTTGTAAAGTTGCAATATAACTTCCTGACTCTTCAACTCAGTATTTCGATTAATGAAAGCAAGCATGTCACACAGCTTCTCACCCCTCCCCTCCTTCCCCCACACCCCTCCCCATATTCCTCACTACTTCCCCTCTCCCCTCCCCCTCCCTAGCCCCTCCACTCCTCACCCCTCCCCGTTCCCATCCAACTCCCCTCCCCATCTGCCTCCACCCCTCCCATCCACCGCCTCCTCTCCCAAGCCTCCATCCCTCTCCCTCCACCCTCTCACCTCCTCCCCCACTCCTTTTCTCTCCCTCTG
Organism: Mobula birostris; assembly: GCF_030028105.1. Lineage (NCBI taxonomy): Eukaryota > Metazoa > Chordata > Chondrichthyes > Myliobatiformes > Myliobatidae > Mobula > Mobula birostris. Next base: position 32,502,776 of record NC_092380.1, on the reverse strand, counting down.
CACGCTCCCCAGTTCAGAGTTCTTGGTGTGGTTCAGACAAGTTGAACTATATCAGAGATGCAAATGCAAAGGCTCTGTTAATTGTTGCACTTGTAGCAGCATGGCATCAGATAGTCAACATTCACAAACTTTAATCTCCAAACCACCCAGTGTTGTCTCAGAGCACAGAACAGTACAGTACTGTATTGGAACAGGCCCTTTGTCTAATGTCCCATCACTCTGTATCTTACGAGGAGAAGTTGAGCGAGCTAGGGCTTTTCTCTCTGAGGTGAAGAGGTTACATTAGAGGTGTACAGGAGGCATAGAAAGAGTGGACAGCCGGAGACATTTCCCTAGGGCGGAAATGGCTAATTAGAGGGGCATAATTTTAAGTTGATCGGACATCAGAGGTACGATTTACACATAGAGTGGTGGGTGCATGGAACACCCTGCCAGGGGTAGTTGTAGAGGCAGATACATTTGAAATATAAGAGACTTGGGCAAATGGATGTCAGAAAAATGGAGGGTTGTGGACTGTGTAGGACTGAAATGTTAGATTGCTCATTGAGTAGAGTTATATATTTTGGCATTACAAAGCGGGCCCAAGGGCCTGTACTGTTCTGTGCTCTAAACAGATTATACACAATTTTTACAATACCAAAAAAAAGCACACAATTAGGTCCAGACAAACTCCATTGTGGTGCAGAGTGGTTACAGTGAGGCACTGATTAGGATTGTGCCTGTTGGTACAATGGCTGAAGGGAAGTAGCTGTTCCTGAACGTGGTGCAGTGGATTTCAGGCTTCTGTACCTCCTGCCTGATGGGGGCTGCGAGATTAAGTGACGTGGGCTACAGAGTAATGCAGCACAGAAACAAAGTTCAGCATCACATTCGCAGGTGTGAGCATCACCGGTAGGTCCAACCACGGAGACAATCACAGCCAAGAACATTCACCAGCACCTCTGCTTCCCACCGTGCACAAGGACACTTTTATCCCACTGTTATCAGACTCCTTTATATGATCAGTTAAACTCTTAGCCTCACAATCTACCTTGTTGTGAACTTGCACTTTATTGTTTTCCTACACTGCACTTTTTTCAGAAGCTTTTACACGTTATTTTACACTGTTATTGTTCTAGCTCAGTGCACTGTGTGATGATCTGATTTGAATGAACAGTATATAAGACAACCTTTCCACTGTATCTTGGTACATGTGACCATAATAAACCAATACCAAAGCCTTCAGCCCAACTGATCCATGCGTAGCATGGCATCCTCTCTGCCAGTCTCAGTAACCCGCGTTCAACCCATAACTATCCAAACCCCTCCCTCCATGTACCGATCCAAACGCCTATTAAATACCCACCATGACCACTTCCTCTGGCAGCTCATTACAGCTACTCTCTATCCTTTGTGTGAAGCAGTTGCCTTACTTAATTACTGAGATACAGCGTAAAATAGGCCCTTCTGGCCCTCTGAGCCAAGCTGCCCAGCAACCCTTGTTTTAACCTAGCCTAATCATGGGACAATTTACAATGACCAATTAACCTACTAACTGGTAGGTCTTTGCACAGTGGGAGGAAACTGGAGGGGATAACTTCACTCAACCTCACTTGGCCTGTCACTGAAATGTTTCCACAACCTGTAGACTCACTTTCAAGGACTCTTCATCTCATGTTCTTGATATTTATTGCCGATTTTCTCTGTTTTGTACTTGTGCAGTTTGTGGTCTTTTGCCCACTGGTTGAATGCCCAAGTTGGTGTGGTCTTTCATTGATTCTATTATGGTTATTATTCTATTATGGATTTATTGACTATGACTGCAAGAAAATTAATTTCAAGGTTGTACGTGCTGACTCATACATACTTAGATAAAAAATTTCCTTTGAACTTTGAACCCGAAAGAAACACAGGTGGTCACGGGGTCACAGCAGCAGGAATTGAACCTGGGTCGCTGGTATTGTAAAGTTGTGCTAACCACTACACTATTGTGCCTCTCTGGCCTCTCTTAAATCTTCCCCCTCTTACCTTTTGGACTCCCCAACCCTGGAGAAAAAACTATGACTCTCCACCTTATCCTCATGATTTTATGAACTTCTATGAGGTCACCCCTCAATCTTCTGTGCTCCAGGGAATAAAGATCCCAACCTCTCCCTATAACTCAGGCCCTCTATTCCAAGCAGCATCCTCATGAATCTCTTCTGCACCCTCTCCAGTGCCTTTCGTAAACAGAGTGACCAAAACTGCGCACAGTACTCCAAGTCCTGCCTCAGCAACGAGTTGTGTAACTGCAGTGTACTGCCCTTACTCCTAGACTCGGTGCCCTGACTGGTGAAGGCCAGCATGCTAACACCTTCTTCCCCACCTTGCCTACTCGAGTGGCCCCTTTCAGCGAACTGTGCACTTTTATTCCCAGGTCCCTCTGTTTTCAACACTTTGCCATTCGCTGTGCTACATTCTACTACCAAAATGTATCACCCTATACTTACCCAAGTGTCAGATACTCAATGTTCACAAGAAGAAACATCAACAAAATGTAAATTAAACACAGTTTTTACATGAAAGTACACAATTAAACCATAAGCTATGTCCATTGTGGTGCACAGTTATCACAGTGTTGCTGTCCTGAGATAGTGATTAAGATTGTGCAGTTGGTTCAAAAACTGAATGGTTGGAGGGAAATCACTGTTCCTGAACCTGGTGGTGTGGGACTTCAGTCGCTCTACCTCCTGCCCAGTGGGAGCTGTGAGAAGATGACATGGCCTGGATGTGGGGATCTTTGATGGACATTGCCTTCCTGAGGTGACACCTCAGGAAGTAGGTACTACGAAGGTAGGGAGGGACATGTCTGTGATGGATTGGGCAGAGTCCACTGCTCTCTGCTCATTTGAACTGCCGTGCCAGACCATGATACATCCAGTCAGGACACTGCCAGCAGTATAGCTGTGTAGAAGCACCTGCTCAACCTCCTAAGGAAGTAAAGAGGCTGGAAATGCAGTCGGGGTGAGGAAGGCAGTTTATTACTGGAAAGGCAACAGATTAGAAAGAGGATGATGGATCAAGACATAGGACAGGTCAAGAGACCTTTGACCTGGGCCCAGCATGTGTGTGGTTACGAAGAAAACATGGTAGTGCCTCTACTTCCTTCGAAGTTTGCGAACTTTGACAAACTTCTATAGATTTGTGATAGAGAGTATATTGACTGGTTGTATCAAAGTTTAAAGTACATTTATTATCAAACTATATACATTATACAACCTTGAGATTCATCTCCTTACAGGCAGCCACTAAACAAAAGAACCCATTAAAAAAATCGTCAAACACCCACTGTGCAGAGAGGAAAAAAAAAACACATCTTACAAACAACAAATTAAGCAAATCACATTCAGAACAAAAGTGGATCCATAGACACAAAGCCCAGAGCAGGCCAGGGCCTCAGCCTCAGTTCAGTGCAGAGCGGAATAAACAACACAGAGCAACGAAGAGAACCAGCCTGAACTTGCCTCTGGTTCTGACACCCTGGTGTTTAAATTGTCCAAACATCAGCTGGTTTTTTGTCTAGGACCCGGGCTCTATCACTTCCATAGGCTCTGGGCCTGGACCCAGCTGCCACGATTTGTCCCATACCTGACCTTTCCAAATCAGCACAGCACTTGGATCGATCAGGCCTTGGTTTAGGAGGATGGGCCTTGCGCCTCGCCTTGCCTCTCCTCATCTGGACTTTGCCTTGCACCTGCTCGGTTCGACCCTCGACTCAGCCTCTCCCTTACTTGTGGTGTTCATTTACCATAAATATTACTAGAAAAATTATTATTAATGAAATATTTAGTTGAATTCTTTGTTTGGTGTGCCACTGATAAGTAGTTGCTGGGCTTTACTGGTGCCGAACGCAAAATCCTACAGAAGGAAGTGGATATGACCCAGTCATCGTGGGTAAGGCCCTGCCCACAGAGTGCTGTCGCAAGGAAGCAGCATCCATCATCAGGGACTCCACCATCCAGGACATTTGTCCACAAGAAAGTGAACCTCAGGGTTGTATATGGTGACATATACAGTTACAGAAAAAGTTTGTGAACCCTTTGCAATTAGCTGGTTTTAATTGCATAAAATATGGTCTCATCTTCATCTAAGTCGCAATAATAGACAAACACAATCTACCTAAACTAATAACTCACGCAAACAATTGTACTTTTCATTGCTTTACTGAACACATTGTTCAATCAAACACAATTCAGGCCGAAAAAGTATGTGAACCCTTGTATTTAATAACTGGTAGAACCTCCTTTAGCAGCAATAACTCCACCAAACGTTTCCTGTAACTGCTGATCAGACTTGCACAACAGCGAGGAGGAATTTAAGACCATTCCTCCATACAAAACCGTTCCAGTTCATCAGTATCTCTGGGATACCTTTGTGAACAGCCCTCTTCAGGCCATGCCACAGCATCTCAATTGGGTTAACATCTGGACTCTGACTTGGCCATCCTAACATACAAATTTTCTTCTTTTTAAACCATTCTGTCGTTGATTTATGCTTGTATTTCAGATCATTGTCTTGTTGCATCATCCAACTTCTATTAAGCTTCAGCTGACGGACTGCTACCCTGACATTTTCCTGTAAAATGTCGTGATACAATTTTGAATTCATTGTTCCCTCAATGAATGCAAGCTGTCCAGGCCCTGAGACAGCAAAGCAGCCCCAAACTATGATGCTTCTTCCAGCATGCTTCACAGTTGGGATGAGGTTTTGGTGTTGGTGTGCAGTGCCCTTTTCCCTTTAAACATAATGATGTGCATTTTTGGCAAAAAGCTTAACTTTTGTCTTATCTATCCATTGAACATTGTCCCTGAGGTGTTGTTGAACATCCAGGTTGTCTTTTGCAAACTTGAGACATGCAGAAATATTTTTATTTGGAGAGCAGTGGTTTCCTCTGTGGTGTCCCTCCATGAACACCATTCTTGTTCAGTGTTTTTCTTATTGTGGACACGTGAATAGAGACCGTAGCAAATTCTAGAGATTTCTGCAGGCCTTTTGCTGTTACCCTTGGGTTCTTTTTCACCTCCTTCAGCATTGCATGTTGTGCTCTTGGTGTGATCTTTGCAGGACACCCACTCCTGGGGAGACTAGCAATAGTACAAAGTTTCCTCCATTTGGAGACAATTTCTCTTACTGTGGACTGGTGAACACTCAAGTCTTTAGAAATGCTTTTGTAGCCTTTTCCAGCTTCATGCATCTCTACAATTCTCCTAAGTTCCTCTGAATGTTGTTTAAGTTGAGGCATGGTGCACATAAGCAAATCTTTCTTGAGAAGAGCAGGCTCTGTCAGTAACCTGACTTTATGTGTCTTTATTTTTGTAGGGCAGGGCACCTCTACAACCCACACCTTCAATCTCATCTCAATGATTGGAACACCTAGCTCCAAATAGCTATTTTAGAAGGAATTATCGCAGAGATTCGCATATTTTTTTGAACCTAGACTGTGATTGTTTAAATAGTGTACCGTAGTCAGTATTGATCAGAAGTACAATTGTTTGTGTTAGTAGTTTAGGCAGATCGTTTTTGTCTATTATTGTGACTAAGATGAAGATCAAACCTCGTTTTATGAGTAATTAATGCAAAAAAAACAGGTAATTGCAAAGGGTTTACAAACTTTTTCTTGCAACTGTATGTACTTATAGATTATAAATTTACTTTGAATTTTGAACTTTGGGTGTCTTGCTAGATGGTGAGCGTAAGGTTAGAGGTGCAAATGGTAGCTTGGCGAAATAAGTCCAGGGACAAGGTGCTCTGAGCTCCAGAGTCATCCAGCATGGAAACAGTCTCCCTAGCCCAACTCATCCATATCACCTCCACTTGTCCCATTCCCCTGTTTTTGTCCCTCCAAACAGACCAGTTTAAGACAGCGCTGGTGAATCTCAGCGACTTCTGGCTGGTGGCCAACGAAACAAGGAAAACAACAAAATACTTTGTTAGTCACTCTTTTCTGGCAAATGATCACCACAAGCAATTGTCTGTAACTTTCCTTTGGACTTGGAGGCAATTCAATGTGAGGCAAAACAGTGGGCTGGTCACTGAGAGTGAGGAAGACCTGAGGTTCGGTCAATTTAAGCGCCGTGCTGAATTGGAAAGGTCGGATACAGGCTGATTTGGGGCGGTGAAGTCCAGGCCTCAGAGTGTATTGAAGTGACTGAACCTGATGTTTGGGCAATGACCTAGGTGCTGGACCAGATTGAAAAAGTAAGGGTTTCAGGGTCTGAGGCGAGGGTTGGGCCGGTTCAGCTCGTTGCTCCGTGTCATTTACCTGGCTCTGCGCTGAACTAAGAACCTATGGACAACTCTCTCTTAGTGGACTTCAGTTCAGAATGCTATTTGTTTGCATTTATTGATTGCCATGATTTGCTTTTTTTTTCTTCTGCACATTAGGTGTTTGTCGGTCTTTTTTTGAGTTTTTTTTGGGTTTCTTGTTCTGTGACTGCCTGCTAAGAGACGAATCTCAAGGTGGTATAATGTATACTGGTTGTATAATGTATAATGTTTGGCACGGACCAGAAGGGCCGAGATGGCCTGTTTCCGTGCTGTAATTGTTATATGGTTATACATACTTTGATAATAAGTGTACTTTGAAGTATCTGTGTACCTGTCCAAGTGTCTTTTAAATGTAGCTACCCACTCCTATTTCCTCTAGCAGCTCGTTCACATACCTCCACTGCCCTCTGTATGCTAAAACATGTCTCTTCAAACCAGGAGTTCCCGGCCTTTTTTATGCCATGGACCCCTACGTTAACTGAGGAGTCCATGGACCCCAGGTTGGGAACCCCTGCTTCAAGATGTTCTCTCTCGAGCAACGGAAGCTGAAGGGAATTTATAAAATTAATGGAGGCATAGAGAGGGTAGACAGGCCGAGCAATTTTCCCAGGATGGAAAGGTCAAATACCGGAGAGCATGTTTAAGGAGAGAAGGGGAAAGTTTAAAGGAGAGTTTTTTTTCAGAGAGTGGTGGCTGCCCGGATTGTGGTGTCAGGGAAGGTGGTGGTGGTGTCTTAAGAGCCTCTTAGATAGACACATAGATATGCAGAGAATGGAGGGGCATGGATGTTGTAGAGGCAGAAGGAATTAGTTTAGTTAGGCATTTAATTACTAGTTTAATTAGTTCAGTACAACATCATGGTGTTTAATTAGTTCAGTGCAACTTCATGGGTGTTTAATTAGTTCAGTATAACGTCATGGGTGTTTAATTAGTTCAGTACAACATCATGTGCATGTTCCAGGTTCTAATGTGGAATTAAAGGCCTTGAACCTCCATTTCCTTGACATTCCTGAAAGCCTCTTAAGTTCCATCAGGTGCCACACGACCAAGTTCAGGAACAGTTATTACCCCTCAAGCCATCAGGCTCTTGAACCAGAGGGGATAACTTCACTCAATTTCACTTGCCCTGTCACTGAACTGTTCCCATAACCTGTGGACTCACTTTCAAGGACTCTTCATCTCATGTCCTTGATATTGCTTGCTTGCTTGTTTATTTATTTATTATTAAGAAAAATGATTCTCAGGGTTGTATATGGTGGCATACATGTACTTCGATAATACTTTGTACTTTGAGCTGCCTGTCTTAACCACTGTCTCTTGCAGCACATTCAAGGCACCCATTGTGCTGTGTAAAATCAAAAGAAAACTTGTTCCTCATGTCGCTTCTAAACTGTAAAAGACAAATTCAAAGGAGGTGTATGGGGCAAGTTTCTTTTACACAGAGAGTGGTGGGTGCCTGGGGTGGTGGTGGAGAGAGAGAGAGGCCGATAGAGGTGGTTGAGAAGTATTTAGACAGACACATGAAGAGGCAGGAGTTGGCAGATGCTGATGTGCAGAGGGATTTAGGGGTCCAAATCCACAGCTCCCTGAAAGAGACCACACAGGCCTGTAGGGTGGTTAAGCAGACGTATAGCATCAACTGGATCCCACCAAACACATCTTTCCCTCTCCCCCGCCCCCCCCAACTATCTGCTTTCCGCAGGAGTTGCTCCATTGTCTATTTGTCCTTCCCCGCTGATCTCCTTCCTGGCACTTATCCTTGTAAGCGGAACAAGTGCTACACCTCCTCCCTCACTACCATTTAGGGCCCTAAACAGTCCTTCCAGGTGAGGCGACATTTCTCCTGTGAGTCTGTTGGGGTCATATACAGTGTTCGGTGCTCCTGCATTTAGTGTCTGTAGCATCATGTTTGTCTTCAGTAATTGAGGAACTGACTTCAGGGCTTGGGAAGTTACACTGCAGTTTTATAAACCTCCGGTCAGGCTGCATCTGGAGTATTTCATTCAACTGGTTCCCTTGTTACAGGAAGGGTGTGGGGGCTTTGAGAAGGGTGCAGAAGAAGTTTCACAGGATGCTGCCGGGATTAGAGAGCATGTGCCACAAGGGGAGAGACCAGACAAAGTTGTGCTGAGGGGAGACCGTTCAGAGGTTTATAAGATTACGAGGGGCACAGACAGAGTAGACGGTCAGTAAATTTCTCCCACAGGGTTGAAATGTCAAATGCCAGAGGGTAGGCATTTAAGATGAGAGAGGGAAAATTTGAAGGAGGTTTGTGGGGCATCTGGAATGGGCCTGGGGTGGTGGTAGAGGCAGAAATAATAGAGGTGTTTAAGAGGCTCTCAGATAGATAGTTTAGTTAGTTAGCCACAACTCTGTGGCTGAAGAGCCTGTTCCTGAGCTGTACTGTGATCTACAGAGGACCTTGTCTCCTGCCTGACCCTTCCCTGATCTGCCTACCTCCTGCCATCTCTCTTCTCTCTGCCCCGTCCACCTCTTCCGCACATGAGGTATACTTGTGTAGAACAGTACAGCACAGGGAAAGGTCCTCCGGACCATGATGTTGTACTGAACTAATTAAACTAATTTTTTCTGCCTACAGTGCTCCCGTCCCTTCATTCCCTGCACGTCCATGGGCCTGTCTGACAGCCTCTATCATACCTGCCTCCACCACTCCTGGTAGCATGTTCCAGCCACCCACCGCTCTCTGTGTTATAAAAAGAACCTGCCTGACCCATCTCCTTTGAACTTACCCTCCCCCACCCCACTTTAACTGGATGCCCTCCGCTGCATTAGCTCTAGGAAGTGGCCCCTCCCTCACCTATAACCCTCCCTATCTCTATCTGTTAACCACTCTGGCCCAACATCTCTCCCTGTCTCTAATCCCTTCTGGTCCTTACAGCTCCCCCTATCTCTGTAAACCCCCTCCCCGGCTCTGCGATTCCCCCTCCAGTCAAGGATGTTCTGGAGATCAGAGGCAAAGGGCAGGAACATGACACTGTTAATGTACAGAGGTATCTCGGGTACCACGTCTACAGCTCTCTGAAAGAGGCTGTACAGATTGATAGGATGGTAAAGAATGTGTAAGACACACTTGCCTTCATCCGAAAGAGCACTGAATTCAAGAGTCAGGGAGACTCTGGCCATACCTCACCTGGAGTATTGCATTCAGTTCTGGGCGCCTGGCTACAAGGAAGTGTGTCGGGTGATTTAGAGAGGGTGAAGGAGGAGAGGTTCACCAGGATGCTGCCTGGTTTAGAGAGCAGGAGCTCTCTGATCCAGGAGAGGTTGGAAAAGTGGCTGGTGTTCTCGGGAGTGGCGGAGACCTGATAGAGGTTTATAAGATTATGAGAGGCACGGATAGAATGGAGAATTGGTAATTTTTCCCAGGACGGCTCGTAGGGGAAGGAGTGGGGTTTATGGGGATGGGGAGAGGAGGGATTACCTCCCAGCCCTGTTGACAGCAATTCTGCACCTGGACGTGGAAACCTCCCCTCACTTGCCTCGCCTTACCCACCTCGCTAGAGCTCAGATCCCAGACCGCCAGTTAACAGCAGCTCCATGAATGGGCTCCTTTGTTATCGGAATAAAGCAATCCAATGAGAGACATTCCCGAGCTGCACCACTGGCTGGGTGCCAGTGGGGACAGGGAAGCACGAGACGGACTGACTCCGCACTTGTTGGGAATATTGAATACAAGGGCCAGGAGAATTGCTCCGGCTGTGGTCAGACCTTGGCTGGACTACCATGCGGTCCTAGGGAGTATCGAGGGACAAAGAGACCTCGATGTACAAGGGTAGGACACACATCGTGAATGGTGGGGAGTATTGAGGAACAGAGGGACCTCTGTGTATGAGAGTAGGGCGCACATCGTGAATGGTGGGGTGTATCGAGGAACAGAGGGACCTCGGTATATGAGAGTAGGGCGCACATCGTGAATGGTGGGGAGTATCGAGGAACAGAGGGACCTCGGTGTATGAGAGTAGGGCGCACATCGTGAATGGTGGGGAGTATCGAGGAACAGAGGGACCTCGGTGTATGAGAGTAGGGTGCACATCGTGAATGGTGGGGGGTATCGAGGAACAGAGGGACCTCGGTGTATGAGAGTAGGGTGCACATCGTGAATGGTGGGGAGTATCGAGGAACAGAGGGACCTCGGTGTATGAGAGTAGGGTGCACATCGTGAATGGTGGGGAGTATCGAGGAACAGAGGGACCTCGGTGTATGAGAGTAGGGCGCACATCGTGAATGGTGGGGAGTATTGAGGAACAGAGGGACCTTGGTGTATGAGAGTAGGGCGCACATCGTGAATGGTGGGGAGTATTGAGGAACAGAGGGACCTTGGTGTATGAGAGTAGGGCGCACATCGTGAATGGTGGGGAGTATCGAGGAACAGAGGGACCTTGGTGTATGAGAGTAGGGCGCACATCGTGAATGGTGGGGAGTATCGAGGAACAGAGGGACCTTGGTGTATGAGAGTTAGGGCGCACATCGTGAATGGTGGGGAGTATCGAGGAACAGAGGGACCTTGATGCACACACTGTGAATGGTGGAGAGTCAGCATGAGTGTAGAGGAGTCAGGAAACATTCACCAGGACATTTCTGGGACTGGAGGGCTTGAGTTATAAGGAGAGACTGGACAGGGCTGGGACTGTTTTCCCTGGAGTGAAGAAGGCTGTGGTGTATAAAACCACAAGGGGTGTAGATAAGGAGTGTGGTCATGGTCTCTCTCTCCCAGGGGAGGGTCGCCTAAAATGAGAGGGCACTTGTAAGGTGAGAGGGGAAAGGTTTAAAGGTGCAGTTTGCCACACAGAAGACGGTGAGGATATGAAATGAGCTGCCTGAGGAAGTGGGGAAGAGGCTACAATTAAAAGACCCTTGCACAGGTACATGGATATGAAAGGCTTTGAGGGATGTGGGCCAGACGTGGGCAGATTGGATTAGCTTAGATACGCATCTTAGTTGACATGACTCTTTGGGTCAAAGGCTTTGTTTCAGTGCTGTGGGACCCTGCCAGTCGATAGGCCCTTCAGCCCATGCTGACCGACATCCCCAGCTCCATTTTCCAGAATCACTATCACTGGCAAATGTCATCAAGTCTGTTCATTTGGGGCAGCATGTTTCCACGTTTGACCCTTATACTGCCAAACTTTTTCTATCTGTGTACCTGTCCAAGTGTATTTTAAATATCGTTAATGTACCTGCCTCAGCCACTTCCTCTGGCAGCTCGTCCCATAAACTTACCACCCTCTGGGTGGAAAATTGTCTGTCTCCTTAAACCTGTTCCCTCTAATTCTTGATTCTCCAACCTGAAACATTGTGTGCATTCACTCTATTTATGATTTTAAACACCCCTATAAGGTCACCCCTCAGTCTCTGTCCAAAGGAATAAAGTCGCAACCTCCCCAAGCTGTCTTCAAAACTCAGTCCCTCAGGTCCAGGAACATCCTCCTAAACTTTTTCCAGTTTAATGGTATCTTTCGTATGACAGGGCGACCAAAACTGAACACAGTGCGGTCTCACCAACATCTTATACAACCGCAACATAACCTCCCAGCTCCTGTACTTGGTGTTGTGACTGATGAAGGCCAGCATGTCAAAGACCTTTTTCGCCTCCCCGTCTACCTGTGCCCCCTCCCTCAGGGAACCGTGTACCTGTACTCCCTTTGGTACTCATCACCCCATCACCTGGGGTGCAGCTGTTGGGATGTTATATTGAATTTGAAGTATTGCGGTGTGATCTGGTCACCTGCCTTCAGGAAAGATATCAATAAGTTTGCAGGAGTGTAGAGATGTTGCCGAGACTTGCCTGGTTACTGGGAAATGTTGAGTAGGTTATGACTTCATTCCCAGAAGCGGAGGATAATGAGGTGAAATCTTAGAGTGTAAGTGAAGTTATGAGGGGTGCAGACTTTTTCCACTGAGGTTGGGTGAGATTGGAATGAGAGATCATAGGTTTACGGTGAAAGGGGAAGTATTAAGAAGCTGAGTGGAAACTTCTTCACTGAGTATGGAAAGAGCTGGAGGGGTGTGGACAGATATGATTTGGGTGTAGTAAGATGGTACTGGACAGAAAACCAGGACGGCAGGAGGGCCGAAGGGCCTGCTTCTGTGTTGTAGTACTCTGCGGCTCCCTCTCCCACTTCCCACTACCCAACCTGCGGCCCTCCCTGTGTGCCAGGACCTTGGGAGGCACGGAGGGCAGCGTCTAGCCCCAGCAGAGCAGCAGGAACCGACGGGCTGAAGGAGGGAGTGCAGCAGGAGGCGGGGAGGCGGCAGTGGTGGTGGGAAGTATACAGTATCAGAATGTGTCCATAAAAACAAATCACACTCATTTGAGAAACAGGAAGGGCGGGTGAGATGTCACAGCCTTGGTTAACGCTTGCCTTACTGCCATCCCATGTCAAAGAATAGAGCTCCCTCCACTCCATCCCATCAAACACTCACAGGGTCTGACACAGAGTGAATCTCCCTCCACACTGTCCCATCACACACTCCCGGGGTCAGACACAGAGTGAATCTCCCTCCACACCGTCCCATCACACACTCCCGGGGTCAGACACAGAGTGAATCTCCCTCCACTCCATCCTATCAAACACTCACAGGGTCTGACACAGAGTGAATCTCCCTCCACACTGTCCCATCACACACTCCCGGGGTCAGACACAGAGTGAATCTCCCTCCACACCGTCCCATCACACCCCCCCGGGGTCAGACACAGAGTGAATCTCCCTCCACATCGTCCCATCACACACTCCCGGGGTCAGACACACAGTGAAGCTCCCTCCACACTGTCCCATCACACACTCCCGGGGTCAGACACACAGTGAAGCTCCCTCCACACTGTCCCATCACTCACTCCCGGGGTGAGACACACAGTGAAGCTCCCTCCACACTGTCCCATCACACACTCCCGGGGTCAGACACAGAGTAAAACTCCCTGCACACCAGCCCATCACACACTCCCGGGGTCAGAGTGAAGTTCCCTCCACACTGTCCTGTCAGATTTCTGATGTCAGTTGCCTGTCTGTTGCAGGGAAAGCGCGATCGCTGTGGATGTGGCCCGGATGCGGGAGATGAAGTGGCTGGAAATGTTGAATCGCTGGGACAAGTGGGTGGCCCGAAGATTTGACAAGGTGAGGGCCACATCCGTGGTGGCACTGCAGGTCCCTCAGGCCAGATCCCCACTGCCTGTACTGTTTCTGTGCCTAAGTATGCATCTGTGTGTGTGTGAGAAACCTCACTGGTTACCTCCAGTGTCCCAAAGGAAGTGTGGAGTGATGCCCCTCCACCTCTCCTATGTGGATGCGGAATAGAATCTGGGGGCAGACGTGTGGATTGATGGTTAGCACCATCTTGATGGGTCAAAGGGCCATTTTCTCTACTGGAATCTGAGCCTTGAGAAAGTATGGAGGAGGGTTTGCCAGCATTTAACACACATCCCTGTTTTCCCATCAAGGAACTGTAAATTCTCACCCATCCCCAAACTTATGAGGAAGTGGGATCCTTGCCAGCATTTATTGCTCATTCTTGACCCCCCCCCCCTTTGAAGGTGGGGTGAGGGTGATCACATGCCTCGGCACTCATGGCTCTGTCAGATGAGGGAGATCCGAAATTCAGACCTGGCCTTGGTGAAGGGGGTGGGCCATGTTTCTCTCTCCCTGCTTTTACCCCGAGTCTCTGCACCCTCTCCCTCTCCCTCTCCCTCTCGTGTGGCATTCACCCTCAGCTGTGTTGTCTCTGACCTCGGCCTCTCTCCCCTGCTTTGCCCCAGGTGAAGTTGAGGTGCCGGAAGGGCATTCCCTCCTCGCTTCGGGCTCGGGCCTGGCAGGAACTGTCCCGCAGCAAGCAGCTGATGGACCAGAATCCCGGCAAGTTCGAGGTAAGCTTCCTACTGAGGGAGTGGGGTAGGGGGGTTATTGTAGTATGCACCTCCATAGACCTTCCCTCCTCTTTCCCCTACTCTCCCCTGCCTCTCCCCCTCCCCCCACTCTCACCCCTCTCCCACTCTTCCTGACCTCTACCCCCCTTCCCTCCTCTCTCCACTCCTGCTCCCCTCTCACACCCCCTTTTCCCCTCTCCATCCCCTGACCCACGCCTCACTTCTGACCCTCACCCAATCACCTCTCCCCCTCCTCCCTCCCCCCATATCTTCCCCACCCCTCCCTTTCTACTGGTGGTGTTCGTGTGAATGGGATCCAGCCGGTTCCACTCAGTCACCTAATGCTGTTCTCCCCCCCCCCCCCCCCCAGTATCACCGTTGTGTTGGTGGGGGAGACCAGTTCATTCCTCTCTTGAACCCACTGCTCTCTCTGCCTCCCCAGGAACTGGACCGGCAGCCGGGAGACCCCAAGTGGCTGGACATCATTGAAAAGGATTTGCACAGACAGTTCCCATTCCATGAGATGTTTGCACTCCGCGGGGGACATGGGTGGGTCCGCTGTACTCAGAGATGGTCTGTGCGTGAGAGAGAGGGGAGTGTGTGGGGGGATACAGAGAGGGGAGTGTGTGTGTGGGGGGATACAGAGAGGGGAGTGTGTGTATGGGGGGGATACAGAGAGGGGAGTGTGTGTGGGGGGGATACAGAGCGGGGAGTGTGTGTGTGGGGGGATACAGAGAGGGGAGTGTGTGTATGGGGGGGATACAGAGAGGGGAGTGTGTGTGGGGGGGATACAGAGAGGTGAGTGTGTGTGTCGGGGATACAGAGAGGGGAGTGTGTGTGTGGGGGGGATACAGAGATGGGAGTGTGTGTGGGTGTATACACAGAGGGGAGTGTGTGGGGTGGCGATACAGAGAGGGGAGTGTGTGTGGGGGAGAATACAGAGAGGGGAGTGTGTGTGGGGGGGGATACAGAGAGGGTAGTGTGTGTGTGGGGGATACAGAGAGGTGAGTGTGTGTGGGGGGGGAATACAGAGAGGGGAGTGTGTGTGGGGGGGATACAGAGAGGGAAGTGTGTGTGGAGGGGATACAGAGAGGGGAGTGTGTGTGGGGTGGATACAGAGAGGGGAGTGTGTGTGTGTGTGTGGGGCGAGATACAGAGGGGAGTGTGTGTGTGGGGGGCTATACACAGATGGGAGTGTGTGTGGGGACTACAGAGAGAGGAGTGTGTGTGGGGCATACAGAGAGGGGAGCGTGTGTGTGGGGGGATACACAGAGGGGAGTGTGTGGGGGGGATACAGAGAGAGGAGTGTGTGTGGGTGTATACAGAGAGGTGAGTGTGTGTGTGGGGTGAGATATATAGAGGGGAGTGTGTGGGGGGCGATACAGAGAGGGGAGTGTGTGTGGGGGGGATACAGAGAGGGGAGTGTGTGTGGGGGGGATACAGAGAGGGGAGTGTGTGTGGGGGGGGATACAGAGAGGGTAGTGTGTGTGTGGGGGATACAGAGAGGTGAGTGTGTGTGTGGGGGGGGTATATACAGAGAGGGGAGTGTGTGTGTGTGTGGGGTTACAGAGAGGGGAGTGTGTTTGTGGGGGGATACAGAGAGGGGAGTGTGTGTGTGGGTGTATACAGAGAGGTGAGTGTGTGTGTGGGGTGAGATATATAGAGGGGAGTGTGTGGGGGGCGATACAGAGAGGGGAGTGTGTGTGGGGGGGATACAGAGAGGGGAGTGTGTGTGGGGGGGATACAGAGAGGGGAGTGTGTGTGGGGGGGATACAGAGAGGGGAGTGTGTGTGGGGGGGATGCAGAGGGGAGTGTGTGTGGGGGGGATACAGAGAGGGGAGTGTGTGTGTGAGGATACATAGAGGGGAGTGTGTCTGTGTGTGTGTGTGGGGTTACAGAGAGGGGAGTGTGTGTGGGGTTACAGAGAGGGGAGTGTGTGTGTGGGGGGGATACAGAGAGGGGAGTGTGTGTGTGGAGGGGATACAGAGAGGGGAGTGTGTGTGTGTGGGGGTGATACAGAGAGGGGAGTGTATGTGTGTGTGGGGAGATACAGGGGAGTGTGTGTGTGGGGGGATACAGAGAGGGGTGTGTGTGTGGGGCATACAGAGAGGGGAGTGTGTGTGGGGGGGATACAAAGGGGGAGTGTGTGTATGGGGGGGGATACAGAGAGGGGAGTGTGTGTGTGTGTGGAGGGATACAGAGAGGGGAGTGTGTGTGTGTGGAGGGATACAGAGAGGGGAGTGTGTGTGTGTGGGGGAGATACAGAGAGGTGAGTGTGTGTGGGGGGATACAGAGAGGGGAGTGTGTGTGGGGGTGATACAGAGAGGGGAGTGTATGTGGGGGGGATACAAAGAGGGGACTGTGTGTGGGGGGGATACAGAGGGGAGTGTGTGTGGGGGGATACAGAGGGGAGTGTGTGTGTGGGGTTACAGAGAGGGGAGTGTGTGTGTGGGGGGAGATACAAAGAGGGGAGTGTGTGTGTGGGGGGATACAGAGAGGGGACTGTGTGTGTGGAGGGGATACAGAGAGGGGAGTGTGTGTGTGGGGGGATACAGAGAGGAGTGTGTGTGTGTGGGTGGGATACAGAGAGGGGAGTGTGTGTGTGTGTGGGGGGGATACAGAGGGGAGTGTATGTGTGGAGGGGATACAGAGAGGGGTGTGTGTGTGTGGGTGTATACAGAGAGGTGAGTGTGTGTGTGGGGCGAGATATATAGAGGGGAGTGTGTGGGGGGCGATAGAGGGGAGTGTGTGTGTGGGGGATACAGAGAGGGAAGTGTGTGTGGGGGGGATACAGAGGGGAGTGTGTGTGGGGGGGATACAGAGAGGGGAGTGTATGGGGGGGATACAGAGAGGGGATTGTGTGTGGGGGGGATACAGAGAGGTGAGTGTGTGTGTCGGGGATACAGAGAGGGGAGTGTGTGTGTGGGGGGGATACAGAGATGGGAGTGTGTGTGGGTGTATACACAGAGGGGAGTGTGTGGGGTGGCGATACAGAGAGGGGAGTGTGTGTGGGGGAGAATACAGAGAGGGGAGTGTGTGTGGGGGGGGATACAGAGAGGGTAGTGTGTGTGTGGAGGATACAGAGAGGTGAGTGTGTGTGTGGGGGGGGTATATACAGAGAGGGGAGTGTGTGTGTGTGTGGGGTTACAGAGAGGGGAGTGTGTGTGTGGGGGGCGATACAGAGAGGGGAGTGTGTGTGAGGGGGGATACAGAGAGGGTAGTGTGTGTGTGGGGGATACAGAGAGGGGAGTGTGTGTGGGGGGGGATACAGAGAGGGGAGTGTGTGTGTGGGGTATACAGAGAGGGTAGTGTGTGTGGGGGGGGAATACAGAGAGGGGAGTGTGTGTGGGGGGGATACAGAGAGGGAAGTGTGTGTGGAGGGGATACAGAGAGGGGAGTGTGTGTGGGGTGGATACAGAGAGGGGAGTGTGTGTGTGTGTGTGGGGCGAGATACAGAGGGGAGTGTGTGTGTGGGGGGCTATACACAGATGGGAGTGTGTGTGGGGACTACAGAGAGAGGAGTGTGTGTGGGGCATACAGAGAGGGGAGCGTGTGTGTGGGGGGATACACAGAGGGGAGTGTGTGGGGGGGATACAGAGAGAGGAGTGTGTGTGTGGGGGGCTATACACAGATGGGAGTGTGTGTGTGGGGGGATACAGAGAGAGGAGTGTGTGTGTGGGGGGCTATACACAGATGGGAGTGTGTGTGTGGGGGGGGATACAGAGAGGGGAGTGTGTGTGTGGGGGGTGATACAGAGAGGGGAGTGTGTGTGGGGGGGATACAGAGAGGGGAGTGTGTGTGGGGGGGATACAGAGAGCGGAGTGTGTGTGGGAGGATACAGAGAGGTGAGTGTGTGTGTGGGTGGGATACAGAGAGGGGAGTGTGTGTGGGGGGGATACAGAGAGGTGAGTGTGTGTGTGGGGGGAATACAGAGAGGGGAGTGTGTGTGGGGGGGAATACAGAGAGGGGAGTGTGTGTGTGGGGGGATAGAGAGGGGCGTGTGTGTGGGTGTATACAGAGAGGGTAGTGTGTGTGTGGGGGATACAGAGAGGGGAGTGTGTGTGGGGGGGATACAGAGAGGGGAGTGTCTGTGTGGGGGGATACAGAGAGGGGAGTGTGTGTGGGGGGAGATACAAAGAGGGGAGTGTGTGTGTGGAGGGATACAGAGAGGGAAGTGTGTGTATGGGGTAATACAGAGAGGGGAGTGTGTGTGTGTGGGGGGATACAGAGAGGGGAGTGTGTGTGGGGGGGGATACAGAGAGGGGAGTGTGTGTGTGTGGGGGGATACAGAGAGGGGAGTGTGTGTGGGGGGGGATACAGAGAGGGGAGTGTGTGTGTGGAGGGGATACAGAGGTGAGTGTATGTGTGTGTGGGGAGATACAGAGGGGAGTGTGTGTGGGGGGGATACAGAGAGGGGAGTGTGTGTGGGGGGGATACAGAGAGGGGAGTGTGTGTGGGGGGATACAGAGA
Organism: Mobula birostris; assembly: GCF_030028105.1. Classification (NCBI taxonomy): domain Eukaryota; kingdom Metazoa; phylum Chordata; class Chondrichthyes; order Myliobatiformes; family Myliobatidae; genus Mobula; species Mobula birostris. The sequence goes on along the minus strand of NC_092380.1, from coordinate 32,484,142 downwards.
GGGGAGTGTGTGTGTGTGTGCGGGGGGATACAGAGAGGGGAGTGTGTGTGTGTGGGGTATACAGAGAGGGGAGTGTGTGTGTGGGGTGGGAATACAGAGGGGATTGTGTGGGGGGGATACAGAGAGGGGAGTGTGTGTGTGTGTGGGGGGCTATACACAGATGGGAGTGTGTGTGGGGACTACAGAGAGAGGAGTGTGTGTGGGGCATACAGAGAGGGGAGCGTGTGTGTGGGGGGATACACAGAGGGGAGTGTGTGGGGGGGATACAGAGAGCGGAGTGTGTGTGTGGGGGGCTATACACAGATGGGAGTGTGTGTGTGGGGGATACAGAGAGAGGAGTGTGTGTGTGGGGGGCTATACACAGATGGGAGTGTGTGTGTGGGGGGGGATACAGAGAGGGGAGTGTGTGTGTGGGGGGTGATACAGAGAGGGGAGTGTGTGTGGGGGGGATACAGAGAGGGGAGTGTGTGTGGGGGGGATACAGAGAGCGGAGTGTGTGTGGGAGGATACAGAGAGGTGAGTGTGTGTGTGGGTGGGATACAGAGAGGGGAGTGTGTGTGGGGGGGATACAGAGAGGTGAGTGTGTGTGTGGGGGGAATACAGAGAGGGGAGTGTGTGTGGGGGGGATACAGAGAGGGGAGTGTGTGTGTGGGGGGATAGAGAGGGGCGTGTGTGTGGGTGTATACAGAGAGGGTAGTGTGTGTGTGGGGGATACAGAGAGGGGAGTGTGTGTGGGGGGGATACAGAGAGGGGAGTGTCTGTGTGGGGGGATACAGAGAGGGGAGTGTGTGTGGGGGGAGATACAAAGAGGGGAGTGTGTGTGTGGAGGGATACAGAGAGGGGAGTGTGTGTATGGGGTAATACAGAGAGGGGAGTGTGTGTGTGTGGGGGGATACAGAGAGGGGAGTGTGTGTGGGGGGGGATACAGAGAGGGGAGTGTGTGTGTGGGGGGATACAGAGAGGGGAGTGTGTGTATGGGGTAATACAGAGAGGGGAGTGTGTGTGTGTGGGGGGATACAGAGAGGGGAGTGTGTGTGGGGGGGGATACAGAGAGGGGAGTGTGTGTGTGGAGGGGATACAGAGGTGAGTGTATGTGTGTGTGGGGAGATACAGAGGGGAGTGTGTGTGGGGGGGATACAGAGAGGGGAGTGTGTGTGGGGGGGATACAGAGAGGGGAGTGTGTGTGGGGGGGATACAGAGAGGGGAGTGTGTGTGTGTGGGGTATACAGAGAGGGGAGTGTGTGTGTGGGGTGGGAATACAGAGGGGATTGTGTGGGGGGGATACAGAGAGGGGAGTGTGTGTGTGTGGGGGGCTATACACAGATGGGAGTGTGTGTGGGGACTACAGAGAGAGGAGTGTGTGTGGGGCATACAGAGAGGGGAGCGTGTGTGTGGGGGGATACACAGAGGGGAGTGTGTGGGGGGGATACAGAGAGAGGAGTGTGTGTGTGGGGGGCTATACACAGATGGGAGTGTGTGTGTGGGGGGATACAGAGAGAGGAGTGTGTGTGGGGGGCTATACACAGATGGGAGTGTGTGTGTGGGGGGGGATACAGAGAGGGGAGTGTGTGTGTGGGGGGTGATACAGAGAGGGGAGTGTGTGTGGGGGGATACAGAGAGGGGAGTGTGTGTGGGGGGGATACAGAGAGCGGAGTGTGTGTGGGAGGATACAGAGAGGTGAGTGTGTGTGTGGGTGGGATACAGAGAGGGGAGTGTGTGTGGGGGGGATACAGAGAGGTGAGTGTGTGTGTGGGGGGAATACAGAGAGGGGAGTGTGTGTGGGGGGGATACAGAGAGGGGAGTGTGTGTGTGGGGGGATAGAGAGGGGCGTGTGTGTGGGTGTATACAGAGAGGGTAGTGTGTGTGGGGGATACAGAGAGGGGAGTGTGTGTGGGGGGGATACAGAGAGGGGAGTGTCTGTGTGGGGGGATACAGAGAGGGGAGTGTGTGTGGGGGGAGATACAAAGAGGGGAGTGTGTGTGTGGGGGGATACAGAGAGGGGAGTGTGTGTATGGGGTAATACAGAGAGGGGAGTGTGTGTGTGTGGGGGGATACAGAGAGGGGAGTGTGTGTGGGGGGGGATACAGAGAGGGGAGTGTGTGTGTGGGGGGATACAGAGAGGGGAGTGTGTGTATGGGGTAATACAGAGAGGGGAGTGTGTGTGTGTGGGGGGATACAGAGAGGGGAGTGTGTGTGGGGGGGGATACAGAGAGGGGAGTGTGTGTGTGGGGGGGATACAGAGGTGAGTGTATGTGTGTGTGGGGAGATACAGAGGGGAGTGTGTGTGGGCGGGATACAGAGAGGGGAGTGTGTGTGGGGGGGATACAGAGAGGGGAGTGTGTGTGTGTGTGCGGGGGGATACAGAGAGGTGAGTGTGTGTGTGTGGTGGGAATACAGAGGGGATTGTGTGGGGGGGATACAGAGAGGGGAGTGTGTGTGGGGGAAAATACAGAGATGGGAGTGTGTGTGGGGGGATACAGAGAGGGGAGTGTGTGTGGGGGTGATACAGAGAGGGGAGTGTGTGTGTGGGGGGATACAGAGAGGGGAGTGTGTGTGGGGGGAGATACAAAGAGGGGAGTGTGTGTGTGGGGGGATACAGAGAGGGGAGTGTGTGTATGGGGTAATACAGAGAGGGGAGTGTGTGTGTGTGGGGGGATACAGAGAGGGGAGTGTGTGTGGGGGGGGATACAGAGAGGGGAGTGTGTGTGTGGGGGGATACAGAGAGGGGAGTGTGTGTATGGGGTAATACAGAGAGGGGAGTGTGTGTGTGTGGGGGGATACAGAGAGGGGAGTGTGTGTGGGGGGGGATACAGAGAGGGGAGTGTGTGTGTGGGGGGGATACAGAGGTGAGTGTATGTGTGTGTGGGGAGATACAGAGGGGAGTGTGTGTGGGCGGGATACAGAGAGGGGAGTGTGTGTGGGGGGGATACAGAGAGGGGAGTGTGTGTGTGTGTGCGGGGGGATACAGAGAGGTGAGTGTGTGTGTGTGGTGGGAATACAGAGGGGATTGTGTGGGGGGGATACAGAGAGGGGAGTGTGTGTGGGGGAAAATACAGAGATGGGAGTGTGTGTGGGGGGATACAGAGAGGGGAGTGTGTGTGGGGGTGATACAGAGAGGGGAGTGTGTGTGTGGGGGGATACAGAGAGGGGAGTGTGTGTGCGTGGGGATACAGAGAGGGGAGTGTGTGTGTGGGGGGGATACAATGAGGAGAGTGTATGTGTGTGTGGGGAGATACAGAGGGGAGTGTGTGTGTGGGGATACAGAGAGGGGAGTGTGTGTGGGGGGGATACAGAGGGGGTGTGTGTGTGTGGGGGGGGATACGGAGAGGGGAGCGTGTGTGTGGGAGGGATACAGAGAAGGGATTGTGTGGGGGGGGATACAGAGAGGGGAGTGTGTGTGGGGGGAATACAGAGAGGGGAGTGTGTGTGGGGGGAATACAGAGAGGGGAGTGTGTGTGGGGGGATACAGAGAGGGGAGTGTGTGTGGGGGGGATACAGAGAGGGGAGTGTGTGCGTGTGGGGGGATACAGAGGGGACTGTGTGGGGCGAGATACAGAGAGGGGAGTGTGTGTGTGGGGGGCTATACACAGATGGGAGTGTGTGGAGGGGATACAGAGAGGGGAGTGTATGGGGGGGATACAGAGAGGGGAGTGTGTGGGGTGGATACAGAGGGAAGTGTGTGTGGGGGGGATACAGAGATGGCAGTGTGTGTGTGTGGGGGGATACAGAGAGAGGAGTGTGTGTGTTTGGTTGGGGATACAGAGAGGGGTGTGTGTGTGGGGGGTGATACAGAGGGAAGTGTGTGTGGGGGGATACAGAGAGGGGAGTCTGTGGGGATACAGAGAGGGGAGTTTGTGTGGGGGGGATACAGAGAGGGGAGTGTGTGTGTGCGGGGGGATACAGAGAGGGGAGTGTGTTTGGTGGGGATACAGTGAGGAGAGTGTGTGTGGGGGGATACAGAGAGGGGAGTCTGGGGATACAGAGAGGGGAGTGTGTGTGTCGGGGATACAGAGAGTGGAGTGTGTGGGGGGGCATACAGACAGAGGGGAGTGTGTGGGGGGGATACAGAGAGGTGAGTGTGTTTGTGGGGGGATACAGAGAGGGGAGTGTGTGTGTGGGTGTATACAGAGAGGTGAGTGTGTGTGTGGGGTGAGATATATAGAGGGGAGTGTGTGGGGGGCGATACAGAGAGGGGAGTGTGTGTGGGGGGGATACAGAGAGGGGAGTGTGTGTGGGGGGGATACAGAGAGGGGAGTGTGTGTGGGGGGGATACAGAGAGGGGAGTGTGTGTGGGGGGGATGCAGAGGGGAGTGTGTGTGGGGGGGATACAGAGAGGGGAGTGTGTGTGTGAGGATACATAGAGGGGAGTGTGTCTGTGTGTGTGTGTGGGGTTACAGAGAGGGGAGTGTGTGTGTGGGGTTACAGAGAGGGGAGTGTGTGTGTGGGGGGGATACAGAGAGGGGAGTGTGTGTGTGGAGGGGATACAGAGAGGGGAGTGTGTGTGTGTGGGGGTGATACAGAGAGGGGAGTGTATGTGTGTGTGGGGAGATACAGGGGAGTGTGTGTGTGGGGGGATACAGAGAGGGGTGTGTGTGTGGGGCATACAGAGAGGGGAGTGTGTGTGGGGGGGATACAAAGGGGGAGTGTGTGTATGGGGGGGGATACAGAGAGGGGAGTGTGTGTGTGTGTGGAGGGATACAGAGAGGGGAGTGTGTGTGTGTGGAGGGATACAGAGAGGGGAGTGTGTGTGTGTGGGGGAGATACAGAGAGGTGAGTGTGTGTGGGGGGATACAGAGAGGGGAGTGTGTGTGGGGGTGATACAGAGAGGGGAGTGTATGTGGGGGGGATACAAAGAGGGGAGTGTGTGTGGGGGGGATACAGAGGGGAGTGTGTGTGGGGGGATACAGAGGGGAGTGTGTGTGTGGGGTTACAGAGAGGGGAGTGTGTGTGTGGGGGGAGATACAAAGAGGGGAGTGTGTGTGTGGGGGGATACAGAGAGGGGACTGTGTGTGTGGAGGGGATACAGAGAGGGGAGTGTGTGTGTGGGGGGATACAGAGAGGAGTGTGTGTGTGTGGGTGGGATACAGAGGGGAGTGTGTGTGTGTGTGGGGGGGATACAGAGAGGGGAGTGTATGTGGAGGGGATACAGAGAGGGGTGTGTGTGTGTGGGTGTATACAGAGAGGTGAGTGTGTGTGTGGGGCGAGATATATAGAGGGGAGTGTGTGGGGGGCGATAGAGGGGAGTGTGTGTGTGGGGGATACAGAGAGGGAAGTGTGTGTGGGGGGGATACAGAGAGGGGAGTGTGTGTGGGGGGATACAGAGAGGGGAGTGTGTGTGTGAGGATATAGAGGGGGAGTGTGTGTGTGGGGGGTATATACATAGAGGAGAGTGTGTGTGTGTGTGTGTGGGGTTACAGAGAGGGGAGTGTGTGTGTGGGGGGGAGATACAAAGAGGGGAGTGTATGTGTGGGGGGATACAGAGAGGGGAGTGTGTGTGTGGAGGGGATACAGAGAGGGGAGTGTGTGTGTGTGGGGGGGATACAGAGAGGGGAGTGTATGTGTGTGTGGGGAGATACAGGGGAGTGTGTGTGTGGGGGGATACAGAGAGGGGTGTGTGTGTGGGGGGATACAGAGAGGGGATTGTGTGTGGGGCATACAGAGAGGGAAGTGTGTGTGGGGGGGGATACAGAGAGGGGAGTGTGTGTGGCGGGATACAGAGAGGGGAGTGTGTGTGTGGGGGGGATACAGAGGGGAGTGTGTGTGTTTGGTTGGGGATACAGAGGGGAGTGTGTGTGGAGGGGATACAGAGAGGGAAGTGTGTGTGAGGGGAGATACAGAGAGGGGAGTGTGTGTGTGGGGGGGATGCAGAGAGGGGAGTGTGTGTGGGGGGGATACAGAGAGAGGTGTGTGTGTGGGGGGATACAGAGAAGGGAGTGTGTGTGGGGGGAGATACAGAGAGGGGAGTGTTTGTGGGGGGGATACAGAGAAGGGAGTGTGTGTGGCGGGAGATACAGAGAGGGGAGTGTGTGTGGGGGGATACAGAGGAGAGTGTGTGGGGGGGATACAGTGAGGGGAGTGTGTGTGGGGGATACAGTGAGGGGAGTGTGTGTGGGGTTACAGAGGGGAGTGTGTGTGGGGGGGGAGATACAGAGAGTTGAGTGTGTGTGTGGGGAGATACAGAGGGGGGAGTGTATGTGGGGGGATACAGAGGGGGGAGTGTATGTGTGGGGGGATACGAAGACAGGACTGTATGTGCGGGGAGGGGCGTGTGACACAGAGAGGGGAGCGTGTTTGTTTGTGCGGGCAGTTGTGACCCAGAGAGGGGAGTCTGTGTGCAGGGGGTTGACATAGACAGGGAGTGTGTGCACAGGGTATAGAGAGAGGGGAGCGTGTGTGCGTGTGACATGGATAGAGGGAGGGTGGGAGAGAGAGGAGTGTATGTGTTGGGTTGAGAGAGAGAAACGGCGCACGTGTGAGGTGTGCGTACAAGAGTGGCCATGCATGTGTCTGAAATAAGAGAGACATGAGTGCTATCAGATATGATTATGTTTGAGGTGTGAATGTGTATGAAAGAGGGAGGTTTACATGTGTGTGTGAGAGACAGACACACACACACACTTGTGTGCGTGCAAGAGAGTGGAGCTATGTGTTTCAGTGTGAGAGATAGAGATAGGTAGATATAAGAGAGGATTGTATTGATAGCTATCAAATATTCAAAGGCTTGGAGTGGGTGGAGAGGATGTTTCCTATCGGAGGGGAGAGACTATGAATAAAGGGCATTGCCTCAGAATAGAAGGATGTTCTTTTAGGGCAGAGATGGGGTAGAATTTCTGTAGGCACAGGGTGATAAATCTGTGGGGGCCAAGTCAATGAGTATCTTTAAAGTGGAGGTTGAGAGGTTCTTGATTAGTAAGAGTGTCAAGAAGCTCAGGGAAAAGGCAGGAGAATGGGGTTGAGAGGGAAAATAAATCAGCCATGACTGAATGATGGAGCAGACTCAATGGGCTGAATGGCCTAATACTGATCCTATGTCTTATGTGTGAGATGCAAGTGTGTGTAGGTGGGTCTGCATTTGAGATGTAATGTATGTGCATGTGAGACGTTCCTGTGTGTGGGAGAGGTGTGTGCGAGTGTGGGGGGGGGGAAGGGAAGGGAGTCTGTGAGAGAAAAGGAGCGACAGACACATATGTGATGGAGGTGTGTGTGTGAGAGAGGGTGGGAGGGAAGGACTCTGGGAGAGGGAGGGAGAGAGACACCTATGTGTTGGAGGTGAGTGAGAGTGCGGTAATTGTTGCCTGTGTGATCGTGGGTTTGTGTCTGTGTGTGTAGGAGGTTTTGCCTTTGTGCAGGAGAGTCAGGGTTCGGAGAGGGGTAAGGTTTTGGTTGGCAGGATCAGTGAGGAGGCGGGGGCAGAGGAGGGAAGGAACAGAGATGGTTCCCCTGTCTCCTCTTAGCATTTACAGTTCTGAGGTGAAGGCTGGTAAATTAACTCCCCTCCCCTCCCCTCCATGTGACACAGGCAGCAGGACCTGTACCGCATCCTCAAAGCCTACACTGTGTACCAGCCGGACGAGGGTTACTGCCAGGCACAGGCACCTGTTGCTGCAGTCTTACTCATGCACATGCCTGCCGAGGTGAGACACATGGGGGTAGGCTGAAGGCGAGGGGGGTGGTGAATGGATTTATTGTTGTCACCTTGTATTAGGAGAAACTTCACATTAGATTTATTTATCATGTGTACATCAAAACATACAATGAAATGCGTTGTTTGCGTTAACAACCAACATACCCGCGGATGCACTGGGGGCAGTGCAGAAGGGTGTTGTGGTGTGGTTGCCAATGGTAAGATAAGTAGCTGCAATAAAATAACTGGGTCAGAACACACACTCTTACAACTCGTGTACAAGGAGAAAAGTGTAGCCCCTGTTACCACATTGAACAGAGCAGTGTCATTTTTATACAGAATTCACTCACAGTTACAGGTATTGACTGCTTGGTAAACTGTGTATGTTTCAGTTCCTTGCTTGCAAGATCAATCACCATTTACAATAGTCAATCGAAACTACAAGCTAACAGTTGATCATACTTTGAAGTTAATAAAGCAATGGTCTGTTAGCTGATGTCTGTGCCTTGGATAACTTATCTGTTCTCTAGACCCCTGGTGTTTAAAAGGAAGCTGTGCTCCTCAAAGACCTTTCTTGCCTCTGCTGTCTGCACTCTGTCCTTGCCTGGATATTATGTTAACCCTTGCCTTATGGCAACTTCCACTATAGTATGCCCACAATGTTCAGCAGGACAACAAGCAACAACAGCAAAACCAGCCCCTGTCCCACCCTCCCATCCACCCACACATTAGGGCCTCCAATCCCAGGACAGGCTTCCTCCAGGCCTTTGACCAGGTCCTGGACTCGCAAACATTGGTCCTCTGACCTCCAGACTCGCCAATCCTACCCTTTGACCTTCATGCTCCGTCCTCCAGACTCACCGACATCTGGGTTTCGAGTCTGGGACTTGCTAATTACGGACCTCTAACCTAAGGACTACTGAACTTGGGCCTCGTTGCAGGACTCACTGACCTCGGTCCACCGACCCCAAGACTTGCCAAACTTGGGGGTTACCAGCCCTTGTTCTTGGGACCCTTCAAGGCATCAGATCTCAGAGTGCTCCAACCTGAACTCCTACCTCTGGCTCCTTTAGTGACTGCTCCTGAGCCCTCTCTCCCCTCTTTCCTGTACCTAAACCTTAACCCAACCTCTAATTTTCTACCTGATCTCCAAAAATCCTTCCTGTGAAACTAAAAAAATAATTGTGAGCTCGGAACCATATGGAGATTGCAGCTCGGTACCATCTTAGAAAAGATCATTGGTCACGTTTGTCAGCTTCCTTGTTGATATTGGTATTAAGATGTACAGAGATCTGTCTTATACAATGTTCAGACCGATGGATTCATTACACAGGGCATTGAGGTAGAACAAGGTAAAACAATAACAATGCCGAATAAAGGGTTACAGAGAAAGTGCAGTTCAGGTAAACAATAAGGTGTGGGATCACAATGAGGCAGATTGTGAGGACAAGAGGTCTGTTTAGGAGTCTGATAACAGGGTAGAGACTGACACTGGGCCAGTTGGCATGTGTTTTCAGGCTTTTGTATCTTCTGGGGTCTTTCATTGTCGGCTGCTTTTCCGAGCCGGCGGGAAGTGTAGACAGAGTCCATGGAGGGGAGGCTGCTTTCCGTGACGTTCTGCGCTGTGTTCACAACTCTCGAGTTTCGTATGGTCACGGGCAGAGCAGTTGCTGTACCAGGCTGTGATGGATCCGGATAGGATAGTTTATATGATGTATTTGTAAAGCTTGGTGAGGATCAGTGCAGAATTCCTAGCCTCCTGAAGCACTGGCCAGCTTTCTTGGCCTTGTTATCTAGATAGTTGGACCAGGACAGGTTGGTGATATTCACTGCTGCAAGCTTGAAGTTCTTGGCTTCAGCACTGTTGATGTAGACAGGAACACGTGCATCGCTCCCCTTCCTGAGGTTAGTGACCAGCTCTTTTGTTTTGCTGACATTGAGGGATAGGCTGCTGACATGACAACAAGTGACTAGGCTCTCTATCTCCTTCCTGTACTCTGACTCATTATTATTTGAGATACGGCCCATTATGATGTCATCTGCAGACTTGTAAATGGATTAGAGCAGAGTCTGGCCACGCTGATGCGAGTGTGCACGATGACTGGTCAGGTTAATCAGATGTGAACTGCCCTGCACAGGGATGTGAGGTTCGCTTTATGTCTTACTCAGACAGACCATTTTGTCTCTGATGTGTATGTGGAGGCCACGCTGAGGGAAAGGCAACATCCCTTGAGGTCAGTATTGCATCAGTTCCCTGGGTACCAGAGCTGGCCATGGAGCGAGCAGTGTACACATTCCTGTCTACATCAATGGTGTTGCTGAGGTCAGGAGGATTGAGAGCTACAACTTCCTAAGAGTAAACATCAGCAACAGCTTGTCCTGCTCTAACCACATATTGTGTCATCGGTGTCTCCACCCATTCAGGAGGCTAAAGAAAATCAGTGTGTCCCAATTTTTACCTACACACCACAGAAAGCACCCTATCTGGATACATCATGGCTTGGCATGACAGCTGCTCTACCTGTAACAGTAAGAAACCACAGAGAGTTGTGGACAGAGCCCCTCTCACAGACTCTCTACACTTTCCACTGCCTCAGTGAAGCAGCCAGCATAATCCAACCCCACCCATTCTCTTTTCTCACCCCTCCCATAAGGTAGGAGATACAAAAGCCTGAAAACACATATCACCAGGATCAAAAGACAGCTTCTATCCCACACCTACTGTATCAGACTATTGAATATGTAGTAACTTCTACTTTGAAAAAGGCACACTCAACAACTTCATGCCAAAGAAACAACTTTATCTCAAACTTCAAAACTGTTATGTATATACAGAGGCTTTTCACAACCTGTACAGCATGGCAGGGACACTATATACAAAGCCCACCGGAAGTAAAAAGAACGGAAGTAGATCCCCCCATTATCCTAATTAGTATTAACTTACTTTTAATAATGCTCACATTACAACACTTCTCCCCCTTTAAAATCCAACATCCCCAAATGTAAAAAACTAGGAAATAAAAGCAGTGGTGTTATTAACTTGCGTACCCCTGTAAACTTATACTGGTATCTCAACAACAGTTTATCAATACAAAACATCTGGAAAACATGACAGATTCAACATTCAATCTAACGACAACAAAAAAGGACTGTCTCGTCAAAGATTCAGTCTGTCAGGAGGTTTATGAGTTGGCTGTGATCTGCACACTACCCCCGGTGAGCCAGCAGGCACCGCTGCTGAGGGTGTTTTGGGTGGATCCTCGTGCGACAAGACAGACCTCTGATCTCTCAGTCTATCTCATTATGATCGTGCTCTTTATCGTCTGCTGCACTAACTGCAGCAGTATTTTTCTATATTCTGTTATTGCTTTTCCTGTGTGCTCAATCGGTGTACTGATATGGTGAACAGAACAAAGTCTTACTGTACCTCAGGACATGGGACCATTATAAACCATTTGATAGCCAAACGTATCACAGTTACTACAAGAAAACAATATGTCTGTGTAGTGCAAAGCTGTCACAGTGTTGCTGTACTGGGGCAGTGATTAGGATTGTACCAGTCGGTTCAGGAACCAAATGGTTGAAGGGAATTCGCTGTTTATGAACCTGGCAGTGTGGGATTTCAGGCTATTGTACTTCCTGCCCAATGGGAGCTGTGAGAAGATGGAATGGTCCTTTGGACGTTGCCTTCTTGAGGGAGCACCTCCTGTACATGCTACCGATGGTGGGGAGATGTGTCTGTGATGTATCGGGCTGTCCACTGCTCTCTGCAGCTTCTTGTGTTCCTGTGCACTGGAATTGCCGTACCAGACCGTGGTGCATCCAGTCAGGACACTTCCAGCAGTACATCTGTAGCAGTTTGTCAGAGTGTTCGGTGACCAGCTGAACCTCCTCAACCTCCTGAGGAAGTAAAGACACTGGCAAATCTTCCTTGTGATTGTATCAGTGTGCTGGGTCTAGAACAGGTCACCCGAGATGTTAACGCTCTGGGATTTAAAGCACCACTGACTCTGTGTACCACTGACGCCCCCACCCCCCAGTGTAGACTGGTGCGCATTCAGCCTCCTTCATCTCCCTGGAGTCACTCATCAGCTCGTTAGTGATTTACGCTGCTGATGATGTACAGGCGTGGTGAGCTTTCTTGGCCAGCAGCATCTGTGTGATTGGACCAGGAGGGGCTGTTGGCAATGTCCACTCCCAGGAACTTGTATGGAGTGCTGGGGAAGCGGAGTGGAATCCATGGGTTAAGGTCTAATTTGCCTCTTCACTGTGCCCACAGCAAGCCTTCTGGTGCCTGGTACAGATCTGTGAGAAGTATCTACCGGGATACTACAGCGCAGGGCTGGTGAGTGTGTGGGTGGGATGAGGGATGCCGTGAGTGAAAGAAACGGTGAGGGAGTGTGTGTGTGAGAGAGAGAGACAGGTTGGAAATGTGTCTATGGGAGTGTGTGTGTGTGTGAGAGAAAGGTTAGAAATGTGTATGTGTGAGTGTGTGAGAGAGAGAGATTGGAAATATGTCTATGGGAGTGTGTGTGAGAAAGAGAGGTTGGAAATGTGTCTATGGGAGTGTATGTGTGAGAGAGAGAGGTTGGAAATGTGTATGTGAGTGTGTGTGTGTGACAGAGAGGTTGGAAATGTGTCTCTGGGAGTGTGTGTGTGAGAGAAAGGTTGGAAATGTGTATGTGTGTGTGTGTGAGAGAGAGGTTGGAAATGTGTATGAGTGTGTGGGTGAGAGAGAGGTTGGAAGTGTGTGTGTGTGTCTGTGAGAGAGAGAGGTTGGAAATGTGTCTATGGGAGTGTGTGTGTGTGAGAGAGAGAGGTTGGAAATGTGTATGTGTGTGTGTGTGTGTGTGTGACAGAGGTTGGAAATGTGTCTCTGGGAGTGTGTGTGTGAGAGAAAGGTTAGAAATGTGTATGTGTATGTGTGTGTGTGTGTGAGAGAGAGAGAGGTTGGAAATGTGTGTGTGTGTGTGTGTGAGAGAGAGAGGTTGGAAATGTGTATGAGTGTGTGTGTGTGAGAGAGGTTGGAAGTGTGTGTATGGGTGTGTGTGTGTGGTGGGGGAGAGTGTGTGCATGAGAAAAGGTGAGGGAGTGTGTGTGAGAGAGAGGTTGGAAATATGTCTCTGGGAGTGTGTGTGTGTGAGAGAGAGGTTGGAAATGTGTATGAGTGTGTGTGTGAGAGAGAGAGGTTGGAAGTGTGTGTATGGGAGTGTGTGTGTCTGTCAGAGGGAGGTTGGAAATGTGTGTATGGGTGTGTGTGGGGGGGGAGAGTGTGCATGAGAAAAGGTGAGGGAGTGTGTGTGAGAGAGAGAGGTTGGAAATGTGTCTCATGGAGTGTGTGTGTGTGAGAGAGAGAGGGAGAGTGTGTGCATGAGAGGTGAGGGAGTGTGTGTGCGTCAGAGTGGTTGGAAATCTGTGTATGAGTGTGTGGGAGAGTGCGTGTATGTGAGAGGGGGAGTACATGTGACAGTGCATGTGAGGATTATGTGTCTCTGAAGAATCTGACGCGTCTGTGTGTGCGAGAGCGACTGTGGGTGGGGGAGTGGGTACCATGGGCACGGGTCACTCCAGAATAAGTGGAGGGATTCTGAAGTGTCTTTCTCATTTCTTTTCTCCCTCTCTCATGTCCCCCTCCTCTCTCTTCCCTCCCTATCCCCACACCCCCCACACTCTTCCCCTCCCTCCTCATCTCTGCCCCACTTTCTGCCACTCCCCCAGGAGGCGATCCAGTTGGATGGAGAGGTTCTGTCTGCCCTACTACGCCGGGTCTCTCCCCTCGCTTACCGCCACCTCAAGAAGCACAAGATTGACCCCATCCTCTATATGACAGAGTGGTTCATGTGCATTTTCGCCCGCACTTTGCCCTGGTCGTCGGTGCTCCGTGTGTGGGACATGTTCTTCTGTGACGGTGAGTGCCCACCCCAGCCCAGCGGTATCTGTCTGTGTCTATGCCTGCGTGACTCTGTGTGTGTGTGTGTGTGTGTGTGTGTGTGTGTGTGTGTGTGCGCGCGTGTGCGTGCCTGTGCTCTTCCCCCCCCCCCATGTATCTGTCACCCCCCCCCCTTTGTTTCATTCTCTTCGACCACTTGTCCCTCTCACTCTCTGTGGACTCTGACAGCTACCTCTGCTTTCCCCCAGGAGTAAAGATAATCTTCAAGGTGGGTCTGGTACTGCTGAAGCATTTGTTGGGCTCAGCAGACAAGTTGCGTGACTGCCAGGGCATGTACGAGACCATGGAGAAACTGAGGAATGCACCGGGCCACTCACTGCATGAGGACATCCTGGTCCACGAGGTGAGCCTGCGGGGCAGGGAGAGGGAGAGAGAGAGACCGTTGTAGAGTGGGAGAGATTGGGACAGGGAGAATTGGGGGAGAGTGGGGAGAGTTGGAGTGGGAGAGGGCGAGATGGGGAAGAATGGGGGAGAGTGAGAGTGGGGAGAGATGGGGGAGTGGGAGAGGGAGAGATGGGGGAGAGTGAGATTGGGGAGAGATGAGGAGTGGGAGAGGGAGAGATGGGGGAGAGTGAGAGTGGGGAGAGATTGGGAGAGGGAGAGATGGGAGAGATGGGGAGAGTGAGAGTGGGGAGAGATGGGGAGTGGGAGAGGGAGAGATGGGGAGTGGGAGAGGGAGAGATGGGGAAGAATGGGGGGAGTGGGAGAGATGAGGAGAGTGAGAGTGGGGAGAGTTGGGGGAGTGGGAGAGGGTGAGATGGGGAAGAATGGGGGAGAGTGAGAGTGGGGAGAGATGGGGACTGGGAGAGGGAGAGATGGGGGAGAGTGAGAGTGGGGAGAATTGGAGAGGGAGAGATGGGGAAGAATGGAGAGAGTGAGTGGGGAGAGTTGGGGGAGTGGGAGAGATGAGGAGAGTGAGTGGGGAGAGTGGGGGGAGAGGGAGAGATGGGGAGAGTGAGAGTGGGGAGAGTTGGAGTGGGAGAGGGAGAGATGGGGAGAGTGAGAGTGGGGAGAGTTGGGGGAGAGGGAGAGATGGGGGAGAGTGAGAGTGGGGAGAGTTGGAGAGAGAGAGATGGGGAAGAATGGGGAGAGTTGGGGGAGAGGGAGAGATGGGGAGAGAGAGTGCGGAGAGTTGGAGAGGGAGAGATGGGGGAGAGTGAGAGTGGGGAGAGTTGGAGTGGGAGAGGGAGAGTTGGGGGAGTGGGAGAGGGAGAGATGGGGAAGAATGGGGGAGAGTGAGAGTGGGGAGACATCGGGGAGTGGGAGAGGGAGAGATGGGGAAGAATGGGGAGAGTGAGAGTGGGGAGAGTTGGGGAAGTGGGAGAGATGGGGAGAGTGAGAGTGGGGAGAGTTGGGAGAGTGAGAGTGGGGAGAGTTGGGGGAGTGGGAGAGGAAGAGATGGGGAAGAATGGGGGAGAGATGGGGGAGTGGGAGAGGGAGAGATGGGGAAGAATGGGGGAGAGTGAGAGTGGGGAGAGATGGGGACTGGGAGAGGGAGAGATGGGGGAGAGTGAGAGTGGGGAGAATTGGAGAGGGAGAGATGGGGAAGAATGGGGAGAGTGAGTGGGGAGAGTTGGGGGAGTGGGAGAGATGGGGAGAGTGAGAGTGGGAGAGGGAGAGATGGGGAAGAATGGAGGAGAATGAGAGTGGGGAGAGATGGGGGAGTGGGAGAGGGAGAGATGGGGGAGAGTGGGAGAGGGAGAGATGGGGAGAGGGAGAGTGGAGAGAGTTGGGGAGAGGGAGAGATGGGGGAGAGTGAGAGTGGGGAGAGTTGGGAGAGTGAGAGTGGGGAGAGTTGGGGGAGTGGGAGAGGGAGAGATGGGGAAGAATGGGGGAGAGATGGGGGAGTGGGAGAGGGAGAGATGGGGAAGAATGGGGGAGAGAGTGGGGAGAGTTGGGGAAGTGGGAGAGGGAGAGATGGGGAGAGTGAGAGTGGGGAGAGATGGGGACTGGGAGAGGGAGAGATGGGTGAGAGTGGGGAGAATTGGAGAGGGAGAGATGGGGAAGAATGGGGAGAGTGACTGGGGAGAGTTGGGGGAGTGGGAGAGGGAGAGATGGGGAAGAATGGGGGAGAGAGAGTGGGGAGAGTTGGGGAAGTGGGAGATGGAGAGATGGGGAGAGTGAGAGTGGGGAGAGTTGGGGGAGAGGGAGAGATGGGGGAGAGTGAGAGTGGGGAGAGTTCGGGGACTGGGAGGGGGAGAGATGGGGAGAGTGAGAGTGGGGAGAGATGGGGGAGTGGGAGAGGGAGAGATGGGGAGAGTGAGAGTGGGGAGAGTTGGGGGAGAGGGAGAGATGAGGAGAGAGAGTGGGGAGAGTTGGCGGAGTGGGAGAGGGAGAGATGGGGAAAGTGAGAGTGGGGAGAGTTGGAGTGGGAGAGGGAGAGATGGGGAAGAATGGGGGGAGTGAGAGTGGGGAGAGATGGGGGAGTGGGAGAGGGCGAGATGGGGAAGAATGGGGGAGAGTGAGAGTGGGGAGAGTTGGAGAGGTAGAGATGGGGAAGAATGGGGAGAGTGAGAGTGGGGAGAGATGGGGGAGTGCGAGAGGGTGAGATGGGCAAGAATGGGGGAGAGTTGGGGAGTGGGAGAGATGGGGAAGGATGGGGGAGAGTGAGAGTGGGGAGAGTTGGAGTGGGAGAGGGAGAGATGGGGAAGAATGGGGAGAGATGGAGTGGGAGAGGGCGAGATGGGGAAGAATGGGGGAGAGTGAGATTGGGGAGAGTTGGGGGAGTGGGAGAGGGCGAGATGGGAAGAATGGGGGAGACTGAGAGTGGGGAGAGTTGGGGGAGTAGGATAGGGAGAGATGGGGAGAGTGAGAGTGAGAGTGGGGAGAGATGGGGGAGAGGGAGAGATGGGGAGAGTGAGTGGGGAGAGTTGGGGGAGAGAGAGTGGAGAGAGATGGGGGAGAGGGAGAGATGGGGAGAGTAGGGGGAGAGGGAGAGATGGGGAGAGTGAGAGTGGGGAGAGTTGTGGGAGAGGGAGAGATGGGGGAGAGTGAGGGTGGGGAAAGTTGGGGGAGTGATAGAGGGCAAGATGCGGAAGAATGGGGGAGAGTAAGAGTGGGGAGAGTTGGAGAGGGAGAGATGGGGGAGCGTGAGGGTGGGGAGAGTTGGATTGGGAGATGGAGAGATGGGGGAGAGAGAGTGGGGAGAGTTGGGGGAGTGGGAGAGGGAGAGATGGGGAGAGTGAGGGTGGGGAAAATTGGAGTGGGAGAGGGCAAGATGGGGAAGAATGGGGGAGATTAAGAGTGGGGAGAGTTGGAGTGGGAGAGTTGGGGGAGAGGGAGAGTTGGGGGAGAGGGAGAGATGGGGGAGAGTGAGAGTGGGGAGAGTTGGATGGAGAGATGGGGGAGAGAGTGGGGAGAGATAGGGGAGTGGGAGAGGGAGAGATGGGGAAGAATGGGGGAGAGAGAGTGGGGAGAGTTGGCAGAGTGGGAGAGGGACAGATGGGGAGGGTGGGGAAAGTTGGGGGAGTGCGAGAGGGCAAGATGGAGAAGAATGGGGGAGAGTAAGAGTGGGGAGAGTTGGAGTGGGAGAGGGAGAGATGGGGGAGTGACAGTGGGGAGAGATGGGGGAGTGGGAGAGGGAGAATGGGGGTGAGTGAGAGTGGGGAGAGTTGGATTGGGAGATGGAGAGATGGGGGAGAGTGGGGAGAGATAGGGGAGTGGGAGAGGGAGAGATGGGGAAGAATGGGGGAGAGAGTTGGGGGAGTGGGAGAGGGAGAGATGGGGAGAGTGAGAGTGGGGAGAGTTGGAGAGGGAGAGTGGGGAGAGTTGGGGGACTGGGAGAGGGAGAGATGGGGGAGCGTGAGAGTGGGGAGAGTTGGGGGAGTGGGAGAGGGCGAGATGGGGAAGAATGGGGGATTGGGGGAGAGGGAGAGTGGGGAGAGTTGGGGGAGTGGGAGAGGGAGAGATGGGGAGAGTGAGAGTGGGGAGAGTTGGAGAGGGAGAGATGGGGGAGAGTGAGAGTGGGGAGAGTTGGGGGAGAGGGAGAGGGAGAATGGGGGAGAGAGTGGGGAGAGGGAGAAATGGGGAGAGTGAGAGTGGGGAGAGTTGGGGGAGTGGGAGAGGGCGAGATGGGGGAAGTGAGATTGGGGAGAGTTGGAGTGGGAGAGGGAGAGATGGGGAAGAATGGGGCAGAGTGAGAGTGGGGAGAGTTGGGGGAGTGGGAGAGGGAGAGATGGGGGAGAGTGAGAATGGGGAGAGATGGGGGAGTGGGAGAGGGAGAATGGGGGAGAGAGAGTGGGGAGAGTTGGAGTGGGAGAGGGAGAGATGTTTGAGAGTGAGAGTGGGGAGAGTTGGAGTGGGAGAGGGAGAGATGGGGTAGAGTGAGATTGGGGAGAGCTGGGGGAGTGGGACAGGGAGAGATGGGGGCGAGTGAGAGTGGGGAGAGTTGGAGTGGGAGAGTGAGAGATGGGGGAGAGTGAGAGTGGGGAGAGTTGGGGGAGTGGGAGAGGGCGAGATGGGAAGAATGGGGGAGAGTGAGTGGGGAGAGTTGGGAGGGTAGGATAGGGAGAGATGGGGAGAGTGAGAGTGGGGAGAGTTGGGGACAGGGAGAGATGGGGGAGAGTGAGAGTGGGGAGAGTTGGAGAGGGAGAGATGGGGAAGAATGGGGGGAGTGAGAGTGGGGAGAGTTGGAGTGGGAGATGGAGAGATGTGGAAGAATCGGGAGAGTGAGAGTGGGGAGAGATGGGGGAGTGGGAGAGGGAGAGATGGGGTAGAGTGAGAGTGGGGAGAGTTGGAGTGGGAGAGGGCGAGATGGGGAAGAATGGGGAGAGTGAGAGTGCGGAGAGTTGGGAGAGTGAGAGGGAGAGATGGGGGAGAGAGAGTGGGGGAGAGTTGGAGTGGGAGAGTGAGAGATGGGGTAGTGTGAGAGTGGGGCGAGTAGGGGGAGTGGGAGAGGGAGAGATGGGGAAGAATGGGGAAGAGTGAGAGTGGGGAGAGTTGGGGGAGTGGGAGAGGGAGAATGGGGGAGAGTGGGAGAGGGAGAGATGGGGGAGAGTGAGTGGGGAGAGTTGGGGGAGAGGGAGAGATGGGGAGAGTGAGAGTGGGGAGAGTTGGGGGGAGAGGGAGAGTTGGGGAGAGTTGGAGTGGGAGAGGGAGAGATGGGGGAGTGAGAGTGGGGAGATGGGGGAGTGGGAGAGGGAGAGATGGGGAAGAATGGGGGAGAGTGAGAGTGGGGAGAGTTGGGGGAGTGGGACAGGGAGAGATGGGGGCGAGTGAGAGTGGGGAGAGTTGGAGTAGGAGAGTGAGAGATGGGGGAGAGTGAGAGTGGGGAGAGGGGGGAGTGGGAGAGGGCGAGATGGGGAGAGTGAGAGTGGGGAGAGTTGGGGACAGGGAGAGATGGGGGAGAGTGAGAGTGGGGAGAGTTGGAGTGGGAGAGGGAGAGATGGGGAAGAATGGGGGAGAGTGAGAGTGGGGAGAGTTGGGGGAGTGGGACAGGGAGAGATGGGGGCGAGTGAGAGTGGGGAGAGTTGGAGTAGGAGAGTGAGAGATGGGGGAGAGTGAGAGTGGGGAGAGGGGGGAGTGGGAGAGGGCGAGATGGGGAGAGTGAGAGTGGGGAGAGTTGGGGACAGGGAGAGATGGGGGAGAGTGAGAGTGGGGAGAGTTGGAGTGGGAGATGGAGAGATGGGGAAGAATCGGGAGAGTGAGAGTGGGGAGAGATGGGGGAGTGGGAGAGGGCGAGATGGGGAAGAATGGGGAGAGTGAGAGTGCGGAGAGTTGGGAGTGTGTGAGAGGGAGAGATGGGGGAGAGTGAGAGTGGGGAGAGTTGGAGTGGGAGAGGGAGAGATGGGGTAGAATGAGAGTGGGGCGAGTTGGGGGACTGGGAGAGGGAGAGATGGGGAAGAATGGGGGAGAGTGAGAGTGGGGAGAGTTGGGGGAGTGGGAGAGATGGGGAGAGTGAGAGTGGGGAGAGATCGGGGAGAGGGAGAGATGGTGGAGAGTGAGTGGGGAGAGTGAGAGTGGGGAGAGTTGGGGGAGTGGGAGAGAGAGATGGGGGAGAGTTGGGGGAGAGGGAGAGATGGGGGAGTGAGAGTGGGGAGAGATGGGGGAGTGGGAGAGGGAGAATGGGGAGAGAGAGTGGGGAGAGTTGGAGTGGGAGATAGAGAGATGGGGGAGAGTGGGAGAGGGAGAGATGTGGAAGAATGGGGGAGAGAGAGTGGGGAGAGTTGGGGAAGTGGGAGACGGAGAGATGGGGAGAGTGAGAGTGGGGAGAGTTGGAGAGGGAGAGATGGGGGAGAGTGAGAGTGTGGAGAGATGGGGGAGTGGGAGAGGGAGAGATGGGGAGAGTGAGAGTGGGGAATGTTGGGGGAGAGTGAGAGTGGGGAGTGTTCGGGGAGTGGGGGAGATGGGGGAGAGTGAGAGTGGGGAGAGTTGGGGGAGAGGGAGAGATGGGGAAGAATGGGGCAGAGTGAGATTGGGGAGAGTGGGAGAGGGAGAGATGGGGAAGAATCGGGAGAGTGAGAGTGGGGAGAGATGGAGTGGGAGAGGGAGAGATGGGGCAGAGTGAGATTGGGGGGAGTTGGAGTGGGAGAGGGAGAGATGGGGAAGAATGGGGAGAGTGGAAGTGGGTAGAGATGAGAGAGGGAGAGATGCTGGAGAGTGAGAGTGGGGAGAGTTGGAGTGGGAGAGGGAGAGATGGGGAAGAATGGGGCAGAGTGAGATTGGGGAGAGGGAGAGATGGGGAAGAATCGGGAGAGTGAGTGGGGAGAGGGAGAGATGGGGAGAGTGAGAGTGGGGAGAGTTGGAGTGGGAGAGGGAGAGATGGGGCAGAGTGAGATTGGGGAGAGTTGGAGTGGGAGAGGGAGAGATGGGGAAGAATGGGGAGAGTGAGAGTGGGGAGAGTTGGAGTGGGAGAGGGAGAGATGGGGAAGAATGGGGCAGAGTGAGAGTGGGGAGAGTTGTAGTGGGAGAGGGAGAGATGGGATAGAGTGAGAGTGGGGAGAGTTGCGGGAGTGGGAGAGAGAGAGAGATGGGGAAGACTGGGGAGAGTGAGAGTTGGGAGAGTTGCGGGAGTGGGAGAGGCTGGGATGGGGAAGAATGGGGGAGAGTGAGAGTGGGGAGAGATGGGGAAGTGGGAGAGATGGGGGAGAGTGAGATTGGGGAGAGTTGGAGTGGGAGAGGGAGAGATGGGGAAGAATGGGGAGAGTGAGAGTGGGGAGAGATGGGGGAGTGGGAGAGGGAGAGATGGAGAGTGAGAGTGGGGAGAGTTGGGGGAGTGGGAGAGGGAGAGATGGGGAAGAATGGGGGAGAGTGAGAGTGGGGAGAGTTGGAGTGGGACAGGGAGAGATGGGGGCGAGTGAGAGTGGGGAGAGTTGGGGGAGTGGGAGAGGGTGAGATGGGAAGAATGGGGGAGAGTGAGTGGGGAGAGTTGGGGGAGTAGGATAGGGAGAGATGGGGAGAGTGAGAGTGGGGAGAGTTGGGGACAGGGAGAGATGGGGGAGAGTGAGAGTGGGGAGAGTTGGAGTGGGAGAGGGAGAGATGGGGAAGAATGGGGGGAGTGAGAGTGGGGAGAGTTGGAGTGGGAGATGGAGAGATGGGGAAGAATCGGGAGAGTGAGAGTGGGGAGAGATGGGGGAGTGGGAGAGGGAGAGATGGGGTAGAGTGAGAGTGGGGCGAGTTGGGGGAGTGGGAGAGGGAGAGATGGGGAAGAATGGGGGAGAGTGAGAGTGGGGAGAGTTGGGGGAGTGGGAGAGATGGGGAGAGTGAGAGTGGGGAGAGATCGGGGAGAGGGAGAGATGGGGGAGAGTGAGTGGGGAGAGTTGGGGGAGAGGGAGAGATGGGGAGAGTGAGAGTGGGGAGAGTTGGGGGAGTGGGAGAGGGAGAGATGGGGGAGAGTTGGGGGAGTGGGAGAGGGAGAGATGGGGGAGTGGGAGAGGAAGATTGGGGGAGAGTGGGGAGAGTTGGAGTGGGAGATAGAGAGATGGGGGAGAGTGAGAGTGGGGAGAGCTTGGGGACTGGGAGAGGGAGAGATGGGGAGAGTGAGAGTGGGGAGAGATGGGGGAGTGGGAGAGTGAGAGATGGGGAGAGTGAGAGTGGGGAATGTTGGGGGAGAGGAAGAGATGGGGGAGAGTGAGAGTGGGGAGTGTTCGGGGAGTGGAGGAGATGGGGGAGAGTGAGAGTGGGGAGAGTTGGAGAGGGAGAGATGGGGAAGAATGGGGCAGAGTGAGATTGGGAGAGTGGGAGAGGGAGAGATGGGGAAGAATCGGGAGAGTGAGAGTGGGGAGAGATGGAGTGGGAGAGGGAGAGATGGGGAGAGTTGGAGTGGGAGAGAGAGAGATGGGGCAGAGTGAGATTGGGGGGAGTTGGAGTGGGAGAGGGAGAGATGGGGAAGAATGGGGGAGAGTGAGAGTGGGGAGAGGGAGAGATGGGGAAGAATGGGGAGAGTGAGAGTGGGGAGAGATGGGGGAGTGGGAGAGGGCGAGATGGGGAAGAATGGGGGAGAGTGAGATTGGGGAGAGTTGGAGTGGGAGAGGGAGAGATGGGGAAGAATGGGGAGAGTGGGAGTGGGTAGAGATGAGAGAGGGAGAGATGCGGGAGAGTGAGAGTGGGGAGAGATGGAGTGGGAGAGGGAGAGATGGGGAGAGGGAGAGTTGGAGTGGGAGAGGGAGAGATGGGGCAGAGTGAGATTGGGGAGAGTTGGAGTGGGAGAGGGAGAGATGGGGAAGAATGGGGCAGAGTGAGAGTGGGGAGAGTTGCAGTGGGAGAGGGAGAGATGGGATAGAGTGAGAGTGGGGAGAGTTGCGGGAGTGGGAGAGAGAGAGATGGGGAAGAATGGGGAGAGTGAGAGTGGGGAGAGTTGCGGGAGTGGGAGAGGCTGGGATGGGGAAGAATGGGGAGAGTGAGAGTGGGGAGAGTTGGGGGAGTGGGAGAGATGGGGGAGAGTGAGAGTGGGGAGAGATGGGGGAGTGAGAGAGGGAGAGATGGGGGAGAGTGAGAGTGGGGAATGTTGGGGGAGAGGGAGAGATGGGGAAGAATGGGGGAGAGTGAGAGTGGGGAGAGTTCGGGGAGTGGGAGAGATGGGGGAGAGTGAGAGTGGGGAGAGTTGGGGGCGTTGGTTAGGGAGAGATGGGGAGAGTGAGAGTGGGGAGAGTTGGGGGAGTGGGAGAGGGCGAGATGGGGAACGATGGGGGAGAGTTGGGGTAGTGAGAGAGGGAGAGATGGGGAAGAATGGGGAGGGTGAGTGTGAGGAGAGTTGGGGAAGAGGGAGAGATGGGGGAGCGTGAGAGTGGGGAGAGTTGGGGGAGTGGGAGAGGGCGAGATGGGGGATTGGGGGAGAGGGAGAGTGGGGAGAGTTGGGGGAGTGGGAGAGGGAGAGATGGGGAGAGTGAGAGTGGGGAGAGTTGGGGGAGAGGGAGAGGGAGAATGGGGGAGAGAGTGGGGAGAGGGAGAAATGGGGAGAGTGAGAGTGGGGAGAGTTGGGGGAGTGGGAGAGGGCGAGATGGGGGAAGTGAGATTGGGGATTGTTGGAGTGGGAGAGGGAGAGATGGGGAAGAATGGGGCAGAGTGAGAGTGGGGAGAGTTGGGGGAGTGGGAGAGGGAGAGATGGGGAGAGTGAGAATGGGGAGAGATGGGGGAGTGGGAGAGGGAGAATGGGGGAGAGAGAGTGGGGAGAGTTGGAGAGGGAGAGATGTTTGAGAGTGAGAGTGGGGAGAGTTGGAGTGGGAGAGGGAGAGATGGGGTAGAGTGAGATTGGGGAGAGTTGGGGGAGAGGGAGAGATGGGGAAGAATGGGGGAGAGTGAGAGTGGGGAGAGCTGGAGGAGTGGGACAGGGAGAGATGGGGGCGAGTGAGAGTGGGGAGAGTTGGAGTGGGAGAGTGAGAGATGGGGGAGAGTGAGAGTGGGGAGAGTTGGGGGAGTGGGAGAGGGCGACATGGGAAGAATGGGGGAGAGTGAGTGGGGAGAGTTGGGAGGGTAGGATAGGGAGAGATGGGGAGAGTGAGAGTGGGGAGAGTTGGGGTCAGGGAGAGATGGGGGAGAGTGAGAGTGGGGAGAGTTGGAGAGGGAGAGATGGGGAGAGTGAGAGTGGGGAGAGTTGGGGACAGGGAGAGATGGGGAGAGTGAGAGTGGGGAGAGGGAGTGGGAGAGGGAAAGATGGGGGAGAGTGAGAGTGGGGAGAGGGAGTGGGAGAGGGAGAGATGGGGAAGAATGGGGGAGTGAGAGTGGGGAGAGTTGGAGTGGGAGATGGAGAGATGGGGAAGAATCGGGAGAGTGAGAGTGGGGAGAGATGGGGGAGTGGGAGAGGGAGAGATGGGGAGAGTGAGAGTGGGGAGAGTTGGAGAGGGAGAGATGGGGGAGAGTGAGAGTGGGGAGAGTTGGGGGAGTGGGAGAGGGCGAGATGGGGGAAGTGAGATTGGGGAGAGTTGGAGTGGGAGAGGGAGAGATGGGGAAGAATGGGGCAGAGTGAGAGTGGGGAGAGTTGGGGGAGTGGGAGAGGGAGAGATGGGGGAGAGTGAGAATGGGGAGAGATGGGGGAGTGGGAGAGGGAGAATGGGGGAGAGAGAGTGGGGAGAGTTGGAGAGGGAGAGATGTTTGAGAGTGAGAGTGGGGAGAGTTGGAGTGGGAGAGTGAGAGATGGGGGAGAGTGAGATTGGGGAGAGTTGGGGGAGTGGGAGAGGGCGACATGGGAAGAATGGGGGAGAGTGAGTGGGGAGAGTTGGGAGGGTAGGATAGGGAGAGATGGGGAGAGTGAGAGTGGGGAGAGTTGGGGTCAGGGAGAGATGGGGGAGAGTGAGAGTGGGGAGAGTTGGAGAGGGAGAGATGGGGAGAGTGAGAGTGGGGAGAGTTGGGGACAGGGAGAGATGGGGGAGAGTGAGAGTGGGGAGAGGGAGTGGGAGAGGGAAAGATGGGGGAGAGTGAGAGTGGGGAGAGGGAGTGGGAGAGGGAGAGATGGGGAAGAATGGGGGGAGTGAGAGTGGGGAGAGTTGGAGTGGGAGATGGAGAGATGGGGAAGAATCGGGAGAGTGAGAGTGGGGAGAGATGGGGGAGTGGGAGAGGGAGAGATGGGGTAGAGTGAGAGTGGGGAGAGTTGGAGTGGGAGAGGGCGAGATGGGGAAGAATGGGGAGAGTGAGAGTGCGGAGAGTTGGGAGTGTGTGAGAGGGAGAGATGGGGGAGAGTGGGAGTGGGGAGAGTTGGAGTGGGAGAGGGAGAGATGGGGTAGAGTGAGAGTGGGGCGAGTTGGGGGACTGGGAGAGGGAGAGATGGGGAAGAATGGGGGAGAGTGAGAGTGGGGAGACTTGGGGGAGTGGGAGAGAAGGGGAGAGTGAGAGTGGGGAGAGATCGGGGAGAGGGAGAGATGGTGGAGAGTGAGTGGGGAGAGTTGGGGGAGAGGGAGAGATGGGGAGAGAGAGTGGGGAGAGTTGGGGGAGTGGGAGAGAGAGATGGGGGAGTGTTGGGGGAGAGGGAGAGATGGGGGAGTGAGAGTGGGGAGAGATGGGGGAGTGGGAGAGGGAGAATGGGGGAGAGAGAGTGGGGAGAGTTGGAGTGGGAGATAGAGAGATGGGGGAGAGTGGGAGAGGGAGAGATGTGGAAGAATGGGGGAGAGAGAGTGGGGAGAGTTGGGGAAGTGGGAGACGGAGAGATGGGGAGAGTGAGAGTGGGGAGAGTTGGGGAGAGGGAGAGATGGGGGAGAGTGAGAGTGGGGAGAGATGGGGGAGTGGGAGAGGGAGAGATGGGGAGAGTGAGAGTGGGGAATGTTGGGGGAGAGTGAGAGTGGGGAGTGTTCGGGGAGTGGGGGAGAGTGAGAGTGGGGAGAGTTGGGGGAGAGGGAGAGATGGGGAAGAATGGGGCAGAGTGAGATTGGGGAGAGTGGGAGAGGGAGAGATGGGGAAGAATCGGGAGAGTGAGAGTGGGGAGAGATGGAGTGGGAGAGGGAGAGATGGGGAGAGTGAGAGTGGGGAGAGTTGGAGTGGGAGAGGGAGAGATGGGGCAGAGTGAGATTGGGGGGAGTTGGAGTGGGAGAGGGAGAGATGGGGGAGAGTGAGAGTGGGGAGAGGGAGAGATGGGGAAGAATGGGGAGAGTGAGAGTGGGGAGAGATGGGGGAGTGGGAGAGGGTGAGATGGGGAAGAATGGGGGAGAGTTGGAGTGGGAGAGGGAGAGATGGGGAAGAATGGGGAGAGTGGAAGTGGGTAGAGATGAGAGAGGGAGAGATGCTGGAGAGTGAGAGTGGGGAGAGTTGGAGTGGGAGAGGGAGAGATGGGGAAGAATGGGGCAGAGTGAGATTGGGGAGAGGGAGAGATGGGGAAGAATCGGGAGAGTGAGTGGGGAGAGGGAGAGATGGGGAGAGTGAGAGTGGGGAGAGTTGGAGTGGGAGAGGGAGAGATGGGGCAGAGTGAGATTGGGGAGAGTTGGAGTGGGAGAGGGAGAGATGGGGAAGAATGGGGAGAGTGAGAGTGGGGAGAGTTGGAGTGGGAGAGGGAGAGATGGGGAAGAATGGGGCAGAGTGAGAGTGGGGAGAGTTGGAGAGGGAGAGATGGGGCAGAGTGAGATTGGGGAGAGTTGGAGTGGGAGAGGGAGAGATGGGGAAGAATGGGGAGAGTGAGAGTGGGGAGAGTTGGAGTGGGAGAGGGAGAGATGGGGAAGAATGGGGCAGAGTGAGAGTGGGGAGAGTTGTAGTGGGAGAGGGAGAGATGGGATAGAGTGAGAGTGGGGAGAGTTGCGGGAGTGGGAGAGAGAGAGAGATGGGGAAGACTGGGGAGAGTGAGAGTTGGGAGAGTTGCGGGAGTGGGAGAGGCTGGGATGGGGAAGAATGGGGGAGAGTGAGAGTGGGGAGAGATGGGGAAGTGGGAGAGATGGGGAAGAATGGGGGAGAGTGAGATTGGGGAGAGTTGGAGTGGGAGAGGGAGAGATGGGGAAGAATGGGGGAGAGTGAGAGTGGGGAGAGTTGGTGGAGTGGGAGAGGGCGAGATGGGGAAGAATGGGGGAGAGTTGGAGAGGGAGAGATGGGGAAGAATGGGGGAGAGTGAGAGTGGGGAGAGTTGTGGGACTGGGAGAGGGAGAGATGGAGAGTGAGAGTGGGGAAAGTTGGGGGAGTGGGAGAGGGCAAGATGGGGAAGAATAAGCGTGGGGAGAGTTGGGGGAGTGGGAGAGGGCGAGATGGGGAAGAATGGGGGAGAGTGAGATTGGGGAGAGTTGGAGTGGGAGAGGGAGAGATGGGGAAGAATGGGGACAGTGAGAGTGGGGAGAGTTGGGGGAGTGGGAGAGGGCGAGATGGGGGAGAGTGAGATTGGGGAGAGTTGGAGTGGGAGAGATGGGGAAGAATGGGGGAGAGTGAGAGTGGGGAGAGATGGGGGAGTTGGAGAGGGAGAGATGTGGGGGAGTGAGAGTGGGGAGAGTTGGTGGAGTGGGAGAGGGCGAGATGGGGTAGAGAGTGGGGAGAGTTGGAGTGGGAGAGGGAGAGATGGGGAAGAATGGGGGAGAGTGAGAGTGGGGAGAGTTGGTGGAGTGGGAGAGGGCGAGATGGGGAAGAATGGGGGAGAGTTGGAGAGGGAGAGATGGGGAAGAATGGGGGAGAGTGAGAGTGGGGAGAGTTGTGGGACTGGGAGAGGGAGAGATGGAGAGTGAGAGTGGGGAAAGTTGGGGGAGTGGGAGAGGGCAAGATGGGGAAGAATAAGCGTGGGGAGAGTTGGGGGAGTGGGAGAGGGCGAGATGGGGAAGAATGGGGGAGAGTGAGATTGGGGAGAGTTGGAGTGGGAGAGGGAGAGATGGGGAAGAATGGGGACAGTGAGAGTGGGGAGAGATGGGGGAGTGGGAGAGGGAGAGATGTGGGAGAGAGAGTCGGGAGAGTTGGAGTGGGAGAGGGAGAGATGGGGAAGAATGGGGCAGAGTGAGAGTGGGGAGAGTTGGAGAGGGAGAGATGGGGTAGAGTGAGAGTGGGGAGAGTTGGGGGACTGGGAGAGGGAGAGATGGGGGAGAGTGAGAGTGGGGAGAGTTGGAGTGGGAGAGGGCGAGATGGGGAGTGGGAGGGAGAAGCAGAAGCAGTCACGGATGTGCTGGGCGAAAGAGAGACTCGAAACGAGAGAGTGTAGGAAGATGGAGTGACTGTAATGGGGAGGGAGAGAGTATGTGTTGCTAGACAAGGAGACAGTGGCAGGCGTTGATGGGGAGGTGGGAAGCAGAGAGTCTGGCAGTAATGAGCACAGATAATGTGATTATTTACTCTTTTAACACCCTATTTTATCCCTCTACCCTGCCCATCCTCTCCCCATCTCCTCCTTCCCACAGGTGATCTCGCTGAAAGTTCCCGAGTCCCTAATCGAGCGTGAGCACCGAACACAGCGGCAGCGCTGGTCAGCTGAGCGCGGAGAACTGCGTAACCCCCACTGCCGCCGTCTGTATGGGGCACGGG
Source organism: Mobula birostris (assembly GCF_030028105.1). Lineage (NCBI taxonomy): Eukaryota > Metazoa > Chordata > Chondrichthyes > Myliobatiformes > Myliobatidae > Mobula > Mobula birostris. The sequence continues at coordinate 32,456,225 of NC_092380.1, read as the reverse complement.
CACTGAGGGAGGAGGAAACCCGTCTCAACCCCCTCCTCTCGTCCGCCAGCCCCAGTCTGCTCAGCCTCACCGCCAGCCTGGTCAGCCTCCGCCGTCCCAAGGAGCCCCCTCGCCCTCCCTCCCCTACCCCCACACAGCTCTCCCAGCCCCTGGTGGTCTCTGAGGGTCTGCACCCAAGCTTACCCTCGCCTGCCTCCAGCCCTCCCGCCCCTTTTGGGCAGGGAAAGGCGGAGGGAGGGGGGAAGGAGGGGGAGTCGAAGAAGGAGAGGAAGGAACGGGAGCGGGAGGAGCGAAGAGAGCGGAAGGAGAGGGAGAAGGAGGAGAAGGAGCGAGAGCGGAGAGAGAGACAGCAGCAGAAGAACAAGAAGAAAAAGCCACCTGCCCCCTCCTCTCCCTTGCCCACCACTCCCTCCAAGGGTCCCATCCGCTCGGCCATGGGGGAGAACGGGGCCAGCCAGGGCGGTGGGGGGGTGGCTGAGGGCAGCCTGAGGGACCGGTACTTCTGAGGGGATTGGAAGAGGGAGGAAGGGTAAGGGAGACAGGGTAGGAAGGGGAAAAGAATCCCTCTGCTCTGGTCACTTCTTCCCACCCCCCCCCTCCTCTTCCATCTGTCTCCTTCCCTCTATCTCTATCTCTCCCCCTCTGGTTTTATCTCTGTCTCCTCCTCTCCTCCTCTCTCCTTCCCTCTCTATCTCCCTCCCTCTCGTTTTATCGGTCCCCCTCCACCCTTCTTCCCCTCCTGTCTCCTTCCCCCTCCTTCCACTCCCCCGCTCCTTCCACCCCCCTTCTTTCCCCTACTCTGTCACTCCTTCCCCTCTAACTCGTTTCCCTCCTCCTTTTCTCTCCCCCAGCAGTCACTTCGGAGTAGGTAGGGCAGAAGACTCTGGGACTGTTCCCACTCCTCCTCCCCTCCCGTCCACCTTCCACCTTCCACCCATCTGGTGCCAAAAGACAGTGGGGAGCATTCAGACCCTCTTGCCCCTCCCTCTCTTTTCCCACCACCCACACAGAATCTCTCCCTCCATTCAATTTCTAACGCTCCCTTACCCTTCCCTCTACATCCCCCGCCCCATAGAGAAATTTGGGCCGTTTCTGGTGGGGGGGGGGGAGGGATTTCCAAACTCCTCCTCCTCCTCCTCACCCCCACACCCTCCCCCCCCCTCACTGCCCTGCCACCCATCCCCTTGAATATCCTCTGTGCTTCTCCCACCCCATGAGGCTGAAGGGGGAGTATTGCAGGTTGAGAATGCAGCTCCCCCTGCTCCTGACTCCCCCACCCATGGCCCCCGTCGTGGACCAACACAGCCTAGAGCCCTATAAATGTATATAAATAACGCTGTATTTAATGCCGTACCTCGGGATTACTTTATTTAAGCTGGACTCACACTGGAAGAAAACCCCGTTGCCAAACGCTCGAGAGAGAAAGTCCGCTCATCGCCTGGCCTGGCTAATGTTTACATTTTTGTCTGTCTTGTGTTCAGTGGTCACCTGTTTTGAGACTCTGAGGTGCAGAGAAAGTATTGTCTGAATAATTAATATAATTGCCTAATCCCAATTTGCGACCCTTTGCTGTGTCTGTTCCTGAGGCAGAGGAGGTGGGAGGGAGTGATGGCGGGAGCGGGGTTGGTGTGGGGTGGGGTGTAGAGCACACACCCGCTGCTGTGACCAGCAGCAGAGATGTATCGTCCTTGCCAGCATCCCCGAGAATTTGGGTTACTTGTCAGTATTTATCCCCTATGCCTAATTGCTACTTGTGAAGATGGAGATATTTTACTCCCCTTCCCTAATGACCCCTTTGGAAGGTTGACGGCTGCCCGGTGTTTATTGCCCACGCTGCAATGCGCCTTGAGAATCTGGGGAGCACGTCTGAGCATTGCCCATCGCTCATCCCTTATCCCTTTGCCAGCATTTATTGCATTTCCTTTCTCGCCTCCTTGAGGGTTGTGGGCTTGTGGGCATCCCTCGTTGCCCCTGGAGACAGTGGGAAAGCTGTCACCTCATCATCTCTGGTAGGTGCCGAACTTGCCCATCCAGGAACTTAAACTGTGCCTATTTGCCTGTCAAAATTGCCAGTATTTATTTAATACCCTCAGGCAGTTTGAGAACTTGCCCTTATCTCCCCTTGAAAAGGTGGGAGTGTGGAAGTGGGGGGGGGAATAAACCTCCCGTTGACCCCCCCCCCGAATATCTGTTGTCCTTTTTTGTGTCGGGGTTCCCAGAGCTCCGTTGGGTGAGGGAGGACGGGGATTCAGACGCAGCCCCCCGCGGGGGGGGGGGGGCGCGTGATGTGTGTGTCAGAACAGTGTAGGACTCAAATTGGGGGTGTGGGATGTGCGGAATACACGGGTGGTGGTGCTCCCCTCACCCTCGCCCCCGAGTGAAAGAGTTTGGTGGAGTGGGGGTTGTTGGAGTAGCACTGGCCGGGGTGTGCCTGGGAATATGTGGTGGGTAGGGTGAACCCACTGAGCGGCTAATTTTGTACAGGGTTTTGTGTGTGTGTGTGTGTGTGTGTGTGTGTGTGTGAGAGAGAGAGAGAGATGGCAAGGAAGGGACAATGACAAGTAGTAAGAGGGAATGAGGGGAGAAGGGAGGGAGAAGATGGTTGGGAGGAGAAGGGAAGAGCGAGACCTAGGGAGGTAGAAAGAAAGGGAGTGGCGGGGAAGGTAGATGAGCGAGGCTAGGAAGGGTTGGATTGTGATGGAGAATGAGTGGTGTGTGTCTGAGTGAGCGCCGGTGAACTCCACAAGGGACTCGATCGGAGTTTTATATGGCTGCTGACCAGTGAAGGCGGCCGTGGCGGCTCGTTCTGCCCCAGTTGGGCATCCTGTCACATCTGGGAGGGGGGGTACACAGTTCCCCAGGGTCATTTCTTGTCAAAACATGGCCCCACTGAGATTATTCGAATCCCTTCAACATCCAGCCACAGTAGAATCCTTTTCTTTACCTCTCTCCCTCCAGCACCCAAACCATTTACCGAGCCTGAAAGACAATGGTTTCAGCCTCGAAGTACAACCTGAGCCGCGCCAACCAGGCCAACCACGCCTCGCTTTTCCCAGCAGGGATCGCTAACGTGCTCGCAGTTCCCACGCGGGGTAATCAGGTGCAACTACGTGTGCGTGTTGGGTGCATATCATCGTCTGACATGCCTCCGAGAGTCACCCCACCCTGCCTGTGTAGGTGTGTGCTGACCAACCACCCGACATTAACGTGCAGTTGAAGGGTTTCTGGTCTGGCGTTTGTCGAACGAGTTCTGGAGGGGAGGGAGATCAGACCGACCCAACAACCCTCTGCCCTCGCCCCCATCCCTTCCGAGGACATTCAGGGAGAAGCTTAAAGGATCCCAGTGAGGTGAACGTCGATGGAAGAGCTGAGGATCGTCCATCCGCACAAACTTCCTTGCATGGGGACCAGAGGTTCCCTCCTGAGCGGGTCCCATTTGAAAGAGGGTGTCCAGTTTGTAATTCCTGGGTAGCGGGGGGATGGAACGGGTATGGGAGCGGGAGTGAGGGAAGGAACATTACAGCGGGAGGGAGAGTTACAGCGGATGGGAGTGAAGGGGCGGGGGAGTCGCGGCGGACGGGAGTGAAGGGGCGGGGGAGTCGCGGCGGACGGGAGTGAAGGGGCGGGGGAGTCGCGGCGGACGGGAGTGAAGGGGCGGGGGAGTCGCGGCGGACGGGAGTGAAGGGGCGGGGGAGTCGCGGCGGACGGGAGTGAAGGGGCGGGGGAGTCGCGGCGGACGGGAGTGAAGGGGCGGGGGAGTCGCGGCGGACGGGAGTGAAGGGGCGGGGGAGTCGCGGCGGACGGGAGTGAAGGGGCGGGGGAGTCGCGGCGGACGGGAGTGAAGGGGCGGGGGAGTCGCGGCGGACGGGAGTGAAGGGGCGGGGGAGTCGCGGCGGACGGGAGTGAAGGGGCGGGGGAGTCGCGGCGGACGGGAGTGAAGGGGCGGGGGAGTCGCGGCGGACGGGAGTGAAGGGGCGGGGGAGTCGCGGCGGACGGGAGTGAAGGGGCGGGGGAGTCGCGGCGGACGGGAGTGAAGGGGCGGGGGAGTCGCGGCGGACGGGAGTGAAGGGGCGGGGGAGTCGCGGCGGACGGGAGTGAAGGGGCGGGGGAGTCGCGGCGGACGGGAGTGAAGGGGCGGGGGAGTCGCGGCGGACGGGAGTGAAGGGGCGGGGAGTCGCGGCGGACGGGAGTGAAGGGGCGGGGGAGTCGCGGCGGACGGGAGTGAAGGGGCGGGGGAGTCGCGGCGGACGGGAGTGAAGGGGCGGGGGAGTCGCGGCGGACGGGAGTGAAGGGGCGGGGGAGTCGCGGCCGACGGGAGTGAAGGGGCGGGGGAGTCGCGGCGGACGGGAGTGAAGGGGCGGGGGAGTCGCGGCGGACGGGAGTGAAGGGGCGGGGGAGTCGCGGCGGACGGGAGTGAAGGGGCGGGGGAGTCGCGGCGGACGGGAGTGAAGGGGCGGGGGAGTCGCGGCGGACGGGAGTGAAGGGGCGGGGGAGTCGCGGCGGACAGGAGTGAAAGGAGGGGGAGTCGCGGCGGACGGGAGTGAAGAGGTCAGAAGCCTTTTGGGAGGGAGAGTTTGGTTGTGGGACACCAGGAACCAACCTGCGAAACACTGGACTCAACTCTTACTTCCGCTCCTTCCTCTCTCACCCCTCCTCCATTTTCCCTTCCCTTCCGCAATCTCCATTTACCTCTCCTTCCTCGCCCCTGTCTGTCTGTATCTTGTTTTACGGCGGTTGGCATCCAGCTTAATGGTGCATTACCGCCACCCTCTGCTCCAGAATGTGCATTAGACATATATTCTAAATCCCTTCACCCAATCGCGCGCGTGCACGCACACACACACCTACACTTCACCCTCCCATCTTTGACCATCCTAGTATCCTATTCCTGTTTATTCGTCATATTCTATAAAAAACCCCTGTACCCCTTAAAAATGCTAAAAATACCCAGACTTGTGCTCTCTCACCCATGCCCAGCAACCCTTTTAATGTGAATTCCTGCATCCCCAACTCCCTTAATTTATTTCTCATCATCTCTCTCTCTGTATCCCATACTTCCTGCAACTCAGAACTACATGTTCTACTGACTCCTCTTCCTGACATTCCTCACACAATCCTGTCTGGTGTTTCCCTATCATTTTCAATGTTTTGTTTAATGCACAATGCCCCAGCCTTAACCTAGTCCACACAATTTCCCATCTTCTGTTTCCATTACCTACCCTAGTAACTGCAACACTCTTTTGTATTTGATATAAATGCCTCCCTTTCCCCTCCCTGTCCCATCTTTCTTGCCACATTCGGTTGACTTTTTCCCAGATTACACACTTAACCTCTGCTTTACTGATACTAATGCGCATTTCCACATTTTCTTTCTTTAAAGCCCTCTTTGCCAACTCATCCACCCTCTCATTCCCCTTCACCCCTACATGTGCTGGAACCCATAGAAATTTTACCTGACCTCCCTGATTTGCAATCCTTGTAACTAACTGAAGGACTTCATAAAGTACATCTTGCCGACTGCTTGTGTGAAAAGACCTTAAACTTGCTAGAACGGAGGATGAATCTGAACATATCAATGCTTTGACTTGTCTGGCTTTCTGCACCCATTGCAACGCAACCAACACTGCCAGCGTCTCCACTATAAACACCCCTAACTTATTAGATGTTCTTCTGCTGATTCCAATTTCTTTTGCTGGTATGGCCACTCCAAGCCCTGTCACTCCTGTTGCAGGTTCCTTCGCACCATCCGTATAAATGTGAGCATAATCACTATACTTTTCCATCACATGACAGTTAAATGCATTTACCAAATCTGTTTTATATCTTTCTTTCCTTTTTACCTCTAACAAATGCCAGTCTATGTCAGGCCATACAGGCTTCCATGGAGCTACAACCGGATAAACTACTGAAGGACTTATCCTCAGATCAAATACTCCACATTCTTTCGCGATATCATTCCCTACCCGACTAAAGGTATCCCTCTGAAACCTCCCATTTTCCCAGCACTCCTGCAACACTCCTTTAGTAGGGTGAGAATCATTGTGCCCCTGCAAGTTAGCCCAGTAGTTTGCCATTAGTTGCATCCTTCTTAGTTCCAAAGGCATTATTCCCATTTCTACCTGTAGGGCTGACACCGGTGACGTTTTAAAAGCCCCACTGCACCCTCTCAAGGCCTGAGCCTGAATCACATCCAGTTTCCTTATAAGAGACCTAGCTGCTGATCCATATACTATATTTCCATAATCCAATACAGATCTTACTAAAGCCACATACATTCTCTTCAAAGCTGAACAACTTGCTCCCCATTCACTACCAGTCAAACATCTCATCACATTTATTACTTTTTTACATTTCTCCTCAACTTTCCTGATATGGTCTGCCCATGTTAATCGTGAATCAAATATAACTCCCAGAAATTTAAATGATGCAACCCTTTCTAATTCAACCCCATACATCCTTAACTTCTTCCCTACCTCAACCCTTTTCCTGGTAAAAAATACAGTTTGAGTTTTGTCTACTGAAAATCTACATCCCCAATCATAACCCCACTCCACCACTTCATCAATTGCTTCTTGTAGTTTCCTGATTATATGGTCCATGTTCCTGCCTCTTTTCCACAAGGCCCCATCATCCGCAAACAGTGACCTACCTATATCCACTGGCACCTTTGTGAAGACATCATTGATCATAATGATGAAAAGTAATGGGCTAATCACACTACCTTGAGGTGTGCCATTTTCCACTATGTACTGTTTTGATAATTCTGATCCAATCCGAACTTGAATTTTTCTACCAAACAAAAAATCTTTAATCCAATTAAAAACTCTCCCACCAACCCCCATCTTGTGCAGTTTAATTAATAATCCTCCCTTCCACATCATATCATAGGCTTTTTCAATGTCAAAGAACACTGCCACTACTGACTCTCTATTTGCCTGGGCCTTCCTTATTTCAGCCTCTAACATAATCACTGAGTCCATGGAATTCCTTCCCTTTCTAAAACCACTCTGATAACTTGCCAGCATTCCCCTTTTCTCAAGCTCATATGATAACCTTTCTGTTATCATCCTTTCCATTATCTTACATATACTTGATGTTAATGCAATTGGTCTGTAGCTAGTGGGTTTTGACAGATCCTTGCCAGGCTTCCTTATTGGAATTACTACTGCTTCTTTCCATGCACTTGGTAATCTTCCCTCCTCCCACACTCTGTTATAAAAATGCAGCAACTTCAAGAGCGCTCCTCCTCCTAGATTTTTTAGCATCACAGAGCATATCAGATCTTTCCCTGGGGAGGTTGGTCTCGATCTCTTTATTGCTCTCACCATTTCTGCTAATGTAAATGGATCATCAATTATATCATCTGTTCCTTCCCTCCTGCTTAACACACCTGGGTGTTGGCTCATTATTCTTTCCCTTCTTCAGACAACTTTTCTGAACTGTGTATCAGTACGAATGACTTGGCCATGACCTCAGCCTTATCCCTACTGGAGACTGCAGTTTCCTCCTCAGATATCATTACTGGATATTCCCATTCCCTTCTATCTCCTCCCATCCTCTTAATCATTCCCCATATCTCTCCCACAGGTGTTGTTCTTCCTACCTTGTCGCAAAAACTCCTCCAACTTGCCCTTTTAGCTTGACGTATAGTTCTTCTCACCACTGCCTGTGCTTTCTTATATTGAACCAAATGCTGTATATTATGGGTTCTTTTAACTAGCCTGAATGCTCTATTTCTGTTTTTTTTACAGCCTGACAACATTCCTCTGTCCACCATGGTACCAGTTTTCTATTCATCCTATTTTTACACCTAGGTATAGATCCTTCTGCTGCCATGATAATTGCTGAAGTCACCTGACTGTTTAATTCATCTACATTTCCAGAAATATCAATCTTTGTCAACCCTTCTTCACTCAACTTCTGGAACTTACCCCAATCAGCTTTTTCAAACACCCACTTTGGGATTCCACCACCTGGTCTTACTTCAACTCTTTCACCCACTGAACACAAAACTGGGTAGTGATCACTGCCTACTGTTGAAGCAGTCCACACTCCCCAGTTACTAATGCCAGCCAAGGTATTAGACACTAACGTAATATCTAACACTGACTCAGTTCCTGTTGTTATATCTATCCTTGTGCCGCTACCATCATTCATACACACCAAATCCCTTTCTTCCATCAAATCTTCAATTACCTTTCCATTTGGATCTGTAATCCATATTGTGCTATGAGCATTGAAATCTGCACACCACACTACTTTATGTCTGTTTTGTCCTTGTATCTTTAATAGGCTGTCCAAATCCAACCTTTTACATGGATTGTAGTAGTTAATTATAACCACTCCCTCCCCTCTCTCCCACACTTCCACCACTATGTATTCCTGATCATCTCCTTTTTCCAGTACCCTATATGGTATACCTTGCTTGATTAACATAGCACAACCCCCTCCTCCCCCTAGATTTCTATCTTTCCTTATCATTGTATACCCATATACCACAAAGTCTAAAGTTGGTTTCAACCAAGTTTCCTGAATACACACTACATCCGGTTTTACAACCATTTCTTTAATAAAGTGCTTGAATTCCTGGCTATTGGCCAGTAAGCTCCTTGCATTCCATTGTAAAAGAATCACCATAATTAGTATTAACCAACACATGACATTTCCTGGCTTGACTGATTACTGAGGTTCTCCCTCACTTCCTCCCATGTCAGTCCTACTAACCCTAAATGGTTTACTGCTGCTTTTACCACCAGCTGAATTTTGTCACTTTTTGACTTTACCTCAGCAGTACTATTAATCACTCCTGCAATGAATGTTACTAGAGCCTTTTTGTCTACATAAATCCTGTCATTTGTTCTTTGTTGCATCTCTCGTATCCCTATTGCTCCCTGTTCATTAGGAACATTATTCTGTTCTCTTGACATTCTTACAGCTTCTGCATAAGTGATCTTTCTTTTCACTCTTATTTCTTGAATTTTAGTCTCCCGTCTCACAACCGCACACCCACTATATGCAACATTATGAGCTCCTCCACAATTGCAGCATTTTGGTTGAACTCCTGTTCCGCACTTTCCATATTCATGATCACCCCCACATCTAGCACATCTCCTCTGCCTTTTACAGTTTTTAGCCACGTGTCCAAACCTTTGACAATTATAGCACCTCAGTGGCTTTGGCACATACACCCTTACTGGGTAACTCATGAAACCCAGGAACACCTTCCTTGGCACTCTTTCTTCTTCAAATTCAATCAATACTGTTTCACTTTCCTTTTTCTCTTCCTTCTTTGTTGTTTTCAGTCTTTGAACATTCATTACTTTCCCTCCTTTGATATTCCTCTTTATCTCCTCCATATTTATACTCATTGGTATCCCCGTGATCACTTCTTTACAACCACTGTTTTGTGCTCCCACCCTCCCAGTGTATTCCACCTTGCATTTTCCTATCTCTTTTAGCTTGAGTGCTTTCTCAAGTTGTTCCTCATTCGCACATCTTACCAATAGGTTGCCATCATTAAGGACTTTTGCAAATACTATTTCCCCTACCCTATTTGTCAGAGTTGTTGTTAGCACAAACGGGTTAATTTTCTTCATATGAGCCTTCTCATTAAACCTAATTATGACAACACCTCCTCTCTGAGCTTGTTCATCTTCCTCACTTTCAGAGCTTTCTCCACTATCATTTCTTATTCTTTTATTCCCTTTGTCTTGGTTTTTATTCATCCGACCCCTCACTACCTCCTCATTCCCTTTATTTCTCCCTTCACAATAATCCACCTCTCCCCAGCTACCTACCTCTGGTCCCAAGTCTCTATCCCTCTCCTTCTCCACTTTCTTTCCCTCAACCCCACCTCTTATCTTGTCCGCCATTACCGGACCCACACGACCCCCTCCCAGCAATTTCCGTTCCTTCCTCACTCTCTTTCCCTCAACAGGTTCCAAAACACACTCACACATCAAGCAAAACACAGCCAGCTTCCAGTCCAACCACTCTAGACCCGGCCCCCAGATCCTTTTCCTTCCCCGCCCCTGCGGCATTGAGAGTCTGAAGACGAATTAGAGACAGCTGCAGCTGCTCTGATTGGCCTATGAATGCGGACGGTACTTTCTAAAAACATGAATGGCCAGCGTACTCGATTGGTCATATGTTAGACTGAGGTGGTGATTGGCTAACTGGTGACGGCAGAGGGCAGTACCGATTGGGTGCCCAGGTGGCCATTCACACCAACTCAAACTTTAACCAATCAGAAGCCGGATTGGAGGAGGCGGAGTCGGAGGCGGGGCGGGACTGCGACCAGTGGAGCGGGAGATGGCGGATACGAAGGATGCTGAAGCGTCCGGCGTGCAGGGTCCGGTTCCGCGGCAGGAGACGCGCCGGTTCAGTGATGCACCCAGCCTGGAGGAAATGTGAGAGTTACTGGGTGGTGGTGAAGGGGAAAGTTGGGAGAGAGTTCAGGTGCTGCTGTGCTGCACACTTACCGTGTCACCATTTCCCCCTCCCCCTTTCACCCGTCTCTCCCCTCCCCCAACCACATTATCGACCTCTCCTCCTCCACCTCCTCCCACATTTTCTCCCTTTCCCACCGCCCCCCAGCCGAAAGCTACAGGCACAGTTTACCGATGAGAGGGATTGGGATCAATTCCATCAGCCGCGGAACCTGCTGCTCGCACTGGTGGGTGAAGTGGGCGAACTGGCCGAGCTTTTGTAAGTGAGTCTGTCTGCCAACCCCTCATCCCCTTCCTCCATAATTTTAAATGTTGTTAATGTATCTGACTCAGCCACTTCCTCTGGCAGCTCATTCCATATGCGGACCACCCTCGAGGTGAAAAAATTGCCCCTCGGGTTCCCATTAAATTTCTCCCTTCTCCACTTAAACCTGTGCCCTCTGGTTCTTGATTCCACAACCTTGGGGAAAAGGCTGTGTGCATTCACCCGATCTACCTACACCACTCATGATTTTATACACCACAATAAGGTCATCCGCAGTCTCCCCACACGCCAAGGAATAAAGTCCCAACTTGCACAACGTATTTCCATTAACTCAGTCCCTTGAGTCCCGGCAACATCCTCGTAAATCTCGGCACTCTTTCCAGTTTAATACCATTAAACCAGAAACTGAACACAATACTCCAATCGAAGCCCCCTGGTGTCTTGTACAACTTGCAACGTTACTCATGACTCAGTGCCCTGATGGGCGAAGGCCGGCAGGCCACACGCCTTCATCTCTGTAATGCCACTTTCAGGACACCGTGTACTTATCAAGTCCTGCAGGGCAGAGTGAGGATCATACAGAATATTTCATCACTTCAGTGCATCAAGCTAGGACAGGGGAAAACAGTGTTACAGTTAGAGTAAAGTGCATGCAGACGAGAAGATACAAGGGCCAGGATGAGGGAGATGTGGGGTGGAAGGTCCATCTTGTCATACTGTGGGACCATTAAATAGTTTTATAACAGTGGGGTCAAAGCTGTCCATGGTTTTGGTGGGAGAGGCAGACACAGGGACCTTGAGTAATAGACTCCAGAGAGTGGGAAGTGGGTCTTGACCCAAAACATCAACTGTCCTGCCCCAACAGACGCTGACTTGGCCACTGAGCATGAACCTTACTGTGACACTGGGATGTTGATTTTTCATATTCTCAAATTTATTCACAACATACTCTTTCCCCAAACCCACAGCCAGTGGCGAGGCGAGGTCGCTGAGGGGCTCCCAGGCTGGACCGACTCAGAACGGACAGCTCTCCGACACGAGCTCAGTGATGTGCTGCTGTACCTGGTCGAGCTGTCGGACAAGTGTGGCGTGGACCTTCCAAAGGCTGTCCTGGAGAAACTGGAGCTGAACCGACTAAAGTATCCCGCCGTCCTTGTCCGGGGTTCTGCCCGCAAGTACACAGAGTATAGTAGCTAGGGGAGCGGAGAGCAGAAGAGAGGAGTGTCCCTCAACCCCTCTCTCTCAGGGGGAGATCACTACACTGACCGGTGTCCCTCAACCCCTCTCTCTCAGGGGGAGATCAGTACACTGACCGGTGTCCCTCAACCCCTCTCTCTCAGGGGGAGATCAGTACACTGACCGGTGTCTCTCAGTCCCTCTCTCTCAGAGGGAGATCTGTACACTGACCGGTGTCTCTCAGTGCCTCTCTCTTGGGGGGGGGGGGATCAGTACACTGACCGGTGTCTCTCAGACCCTCTCTCTCAGAGGGAGATCTGTACACTGACCGGTGTCTCTCAGTGCCTCTCTCTCAGAGGGAGATCAGTACACTGACCGGTGTCCCTCAACCCCTCTCTCTCAGGGGGAGATCAGTACACTGACCGGTGTCCCTCAACCCCTCTCTCTCAGGGGGAGATCAGTACACTGACCGGTGTCTCTCAGTCCCTCTCTCTCAGAGGGAGATCTGTACACTGACCGGTGTCTCTCAGTGCCTCTCTCTTGGGGGGGGGGATCAGTACACTGACCGGTGTCTCTCAGATCCTCTTTCTCAGAGGGAGATCTGTACACTGACCGGTGTCTCTCAGTTCCTCTCTCTCAGAGGGAGATCTGTACACTGACCAGTGTCTCTCAGTTCGTCTCTCTCAGGGGGAGATCTGTACACTGACTGGTGTCTCTCAGTCCCTCTCTCAGGGGGAGATCTGTACACTAACCGGTGTCTCTCAGTCCCTCTCTCTCAGGGGGAGATCTGTACACTGACCGGTGTCTCTCAGTCCCTCTCTCTCAGGGGGAGATCTGTACACTGACCAGTGTCTCTCAGTCCCTCTCTCTCAGAGGGAGATCTGTACACTGACTGGTGTCTCTCAGTCCCTCTCTCTCAGGGGGAGATGTATACACTGACCAGTGTCTCTCAGTCCCTCTCTCAGGGGGAGATCTGTACACTGACCGGTGTCTCTCTGTTCCTCTCTCTCAGGGGGAGATCTGTACACTGACCGGTGTCTCTCAGTCCCTCTCTCTCAGGGGGAGATCTGTACACTGACCTGTGTCTCTCAGTCCCTCTCTCTCAGGGGGAGATCTGTACACTGACCGGTGTCTCTCAGTCCCTCTCTCTCAGAGGGAGATCTGTACACTGACCGGTGTCTCTCAGTCCCTTCTCTCTCAGGGGGAGATCTGTACACTGCCGGTGTCTCTCAGACCCTCTCTCTCAGAGGGAGATCTGTACACTGACCGGTGTCTCTCAGTCCCTCTCTCTCAGAGGGAGATCTGTACACTGACCGGTGTCTCTCAGTCCCTTCTCTCTCAGGGGGAGATCTGTACACTGCCGGTGTCTCTCAGACCCTCTCTCTCCCAGAGAGAGATCTGTACATGACTGTTGTCTCTCAGGGGAGATCTGTGCACTGACTGGTGTCTCTCAGTGGCTGTCTCTCTGGGATATCTACCTGACCGGTGTCTCACGGGGGGAGATCGCTTCACGTTTTCAGACAGCTCCTCCTGAGAGAGCTGATGGAAGAGAGACTGATTGTACTTTCATAATTTAGTGTTGTACAAATTCAGAACATTTTGCTGTCAGAAATGCTATTTTTTATTAAACAATAATTCAATACAAAATACACATTGTCCTGAGTAATTTTCAATAATGAAAGTTTAAGAATCTGGATTAACGTCAGTGGGGATACAGTCAGTGACACAGGGCACTGGGGGAGAGGGGTCACTGAGGGACGGTCTGAGGGAGCTGGATTAACGTCAGTGGGGATACAGTCAGTGACACAGGACGCTGGGGGAGAGGGGTCACTGAGGGACAGTCTGAGGGAGCTGGATTAACGTCAGTGGGGATACAGTCAGTGACACAGGGCACTGGGGGAGAGGGGTCACTGAGGGAGCTGGATTAACGTCAGTGGGGATTCAGTCAGTGACACAGGATGCTGGGGGAGAGGGGTCACTGAGGGACGGTGTGAAGGAGCTGGATTAACATCAGTGGGGATACAGTCGGTGACACAGGGCCCTGGGGGAGAGGGGTCACTGAGGGATGGTGTGAGGGAGCTGGATTAACGTCAGTGGGGATACAGTCAGTGACACAGGGCCCTGGGGGAGAGGGGTCACTGAGGGACGGTGTGAGGGAGCTGGATTAACATCAGTGGGGATACAATCAGTGACACAGGACGCTGGGGGAGAGGGGTCATTGTTGGATGGTGTGGACAGCCACACCCTATGTCTGACTGTAATTGTAGGGGAGATGGGGAGGGACGGTGGGGGGAGCCAGAACCTCTGTTCTGACCATGGGACGGGTGGAAATGAGTAGTGGGAAGGACTGTGTTGGGGGGGAGGGGTCCGGACCCTCAGAGTGTCTGACTGTGGATGGTGAGGGGAAATGGGTGAGAGATGGTGAGGTGTGTGGGGGGGGGGAAGTCAGACCCTCGTAGTGTGTCTGACTGGAATGGTGAGGGGAGATGGGTGGGAGGGATGATGTGTTGGGGGCAGCCGGCCCCTCACAGTATGAGGTGGAGGGGGGCAGTCGGACCGTCACAGTAGGAGGGATGGTGAGGTTTGGAGGGGTCTGGATCCTCACAGTGTGTCTGACTGCTCCCCCTGATTCTGTTGCATCTGCTGCTGAATCTTCTGAAGCATCTCCTGCATCTGACGGAGCTGCAGAGAGAGGGAGGGAGAGAGCTGGTGAGTACAGAGACCTGGGCAGGGGGGTGGGGAGCTGGTGAGTACAGACTCAGAGCGAGGGAGGGGGAGAGCCAGTGTGCACAGAGGAAGATCTAGTGATCACGGAGACTCGGAGAAAGAGTGAGAGGGAGGGAGAGAGCTGGTGAGTACAGAGACCTGGGGGGTGGGGGGGAGAGCTGGTGAGTACAGAGACCCGGGGTGGGGGGGGAGAGCTGGTGAGTACAGACTCAGAGCGAGGGAGGGGGAGAGCTAGTGAGCACAGAGGAAGATCTAGTGATCACGGAGACTCGGAGGGAGAGAGCTGGTGAGTACAGAGACCCGGGGCAGGGGGCAGCTGGTGAGTACAGAGACCCCGGGGGGGGGGGGGGGGGGAGAGCTAGTGAGCACAGAGGAAGATCTAGTGATCACGGAGACTCGGAGAAAGAGTGAGAGGGAGGGAGAGCTGGTGAGCTTGAAGCTCAGACGGAGGGAGGTAGTGGGAAAGAGGTGAGGTTGGGTTTGCACACGTCGGGAGGGGGAGCTGGAGGCAAAGGGTGGGTAGAAGAGATTGGGTGGGATTTATTCAGCCCTCCCTTCACCCGTTCTCCTGATGTCCCTTGTAGCACTATATGAGCATCCCATTTCTGTCACTGCCTCTTCCCCCAATCGTCACTTCCCATCTCTCTCTCTCTCCCCATCTCATTGTCCAGTCTCTATCCTCCTTCCCTCTTCCACCCCGCTCCCCCTTTTTCATCCACTCCACCACACCCCCCTGCCCTCCAGCCAGACGTCAGCACATATTGGTAGGAAAAGGGTGGAGGTCCTGTACAGAGAATTTAGGCAGCTAAGTAGAAACTGGAAAGCAGCATCTCCAGGGTAGTAATCTCTGGATTGCTGCCTCTGATGTGGCCGTGAGGGTAAGAACGGGATGATTTGGCAGCTGCATGCATGGCTGAGGAACTGGTGCAGGGGGCAGGGGTTCAGATATCTGGATCATTGGGATCTCTTCTGGGGAAGGTATGACTTGTACGAAAGCGATGGGTTACACGTGAACCCATGGGGGACCAGTGTCCTTGCGGGTATGTTTGCTAGAGTTGTTTGGGAGGGGCTAAACTAATTTGGCAAGGGGGTGGGCACTGGAGTGACGGGGCTGAGGATGGTGCAGTTGGTTTACAAGCAGATACAGTAGTGAGACTGTCAGGAAGGACAGGCAGATGAGAGGGCAAAATTGCAGTCACTGGGATAAATTGCAGTGTGACGTGAAAGGCTGATGAATACAGAACTGAAGATGGTAATGTCTGAATGCAGGCAGAATATGGAATAAAGTGGGTGATCTTGTAGCAGCTTTAGAGATTGGCAGGTAAGGTGTGGACATCACTGAGTCGTGGCTGAAAGAGGGTCATGGTCAGGAGCTGGACATCCAAGGATACACATTGTATTGAAAGGACAGGAGGTGGTGGAGTGGCTCCGCTGGTTAAAGATGAAAAATCCTGAGGAAGAGGATCAGGTGTAGAACCCTTGTTGGTAGGGTTGAGAAACTGCATGAGTAAGAAGACCCTGATGGGAGTTACAGACATCAGTAGCCAGGATGTGGGCTACAAATTACAATGGGGGATAGAAAACACGTTGGCAAAAGGGCAATGTTACAATGTTCAGCTAACCAATACTGTCAGAGGATACCAAAAGTTTTTTTCAGATACATAAAGAGTAAAAGAGAGGAAAGAGTAGATGTGGAAAATGATGCCAGAGAGTTAGTAATAGAGGATGAGGAAATGGCAGACACACTGGATAAGTATTTTGCATCCACCTTCACTGTGGAAGACACTAGCAGTATGGTGGAAGTTCGGGAGTGTCAGGGGGCTGCAGTGAGTGAAGTTGCCATTACCAGGGAGAAGGTTCTTGGGAAACTGAAAGGTCTGAAGGTGGAATAATCACTTGGATCAGATGGTTCTGAATGAATCACTAGATTCTGGCATGGTTCTGCAGAAGCTGAAATCTGCAATGTGACTCCACTCTTCCAGAAGAGAGGAAGTGAGAAGAAAGGGAATTATAGGCCAGTTCGTCTGGCCTCAGAGGTTGGGAAGATACTGGAGTTGATTAAGGATGGGATCAGGCTACCTGGAGGCAACATGAAAAAATAGGCCAAAGTAAGCATGAAGAAGGGTGGAGTGACAGGTAGTGTTGAGGAAGGGAACGGGCAAAGAAATGGCAGATGGACTATTGTGTTGGCAGGTGTATGGTCGTACACTTTGACAGAAAATAAAAGTGTACACTATTTTCTAAACAGGCAGGAAATTCAAACATCCAAGGTGCAAAGGAACTCGTGCAGGATTCCCTAAGGGTTAATTTGCATGTTGAGACGTTGGTGAGGAAGACAACTGTGACGTTAGCATGCATTTCGAGAGGACTAGAATATAAAAGCAAGGATGTAATGCTGAGGCTTTAAAAGGCACTGGTGAGGCCTGACTTGGAGTATCGAGAGAAGTTTTGGGTCCCTTATCTGAGAAGGTCAGTGTTGGACTTGGAGGGGGTTCAAAGGAGGTTCATGAGAATGAAATAAGGAGCGTTTGATGGATCTGTGCTTGTATTCACGCGAATTTAGAAGAATGGGGGGGGGGGGGAATCTCATTTAAAGCTACAGAATATTGAAAGGCCTGGTCAGAGGTTCCCAAACTCTTTAATGCCATGGATCCAACAGTCCATGGGCCGCAGGTTGGAAACCCCTGGACAAGATAGAGTGGATTTAATGTGGAGAGGATGTTTCCTACAGATGGGGAGTCTAGGACCAGAGGACACAGCCTCAGAATGGAGGGACATTCATTTAGAACAGAAGTGAGGAGGAATTTCTTTATCCAGAGGGTGGAGAAACCGTGGACTTTGTTACCACAGGCAGCTGTGGAGACCAGATATTTAAGGCGGAGGATGATAGGTTCTTGATTAGTCAGGGTGTCAAAGACTTTGGGGAGAAGGCAGGAGAATGGGTTTGAGAGGGAAGTAGATCAGCTGTGACGAAATGGCGGAGTGTACTCGATAGGCTGAATGGCCTAATTCTGTTCTCATCTTTTATAGTCTTATGGTCTCTTGCTGTCTCCATCCAATAATGCTCACTCACCTCCTCTTCCTTCTGCCGTATCAGTTTCTCTGTCTCAGACACGGGTAACATCGAGATTGAGAGATCCGACATACTCTGTCGGGATATTTTGCTGTGGGGAGAATAACACAACATCAGAATTGGATAATTCCTGAAATTCACTCACAATTATCTCTACATTGACCAGTGTCTCTCAGTCACTCTCTCTCAGGGAGAGATCTGTACACTGACCGGTGTCTCGCTCTCTCAGGGAGAGATCTGTAGACTGACCGGTGTCTCTCAGTCACTCTCTCTCAGGGAGAGATCTGTACACTGACCGGTGTCTCTCTCTCTCAGGGAGAGATCTGTACACTGACCGGTGTCTCTCTCTCTCAGGGAGAGATCTGTACACTGACCGGTGTCTCTCTCTCTCAGGGAGAGATCTGTACACTGACCGGTGTCTCTCAGGGGGAGATCTGTACACTGACCGGTGTCTCTCAGGGAGAGATCTGTACACTGACCGGTGTCTCTCAGTGGGAGATCTGTACACTGACCGGTGTCTCTCAGTGGAGATCTGTACACTGACCGGTGTCTCTCAGGGAGATCTGTACACTGACCGGTGTCTCTCAGTGGGAGATCTGTACACTGACCGGTGTCTCTCAGTGGGAGATCTGTACACTGACCGGTGTCTCTCAGAGGGGGATCTGTACACTGACCGGTGTCTCTCTCTCTCAGGGAGAGATCTGTACACTGACCGGTATCTCTCTCTCAGGGAGATATCTGTACACTGACCGGTGTCTCTCTCTCTCAGGGAGAGATCTGTACACTGACCGGTGTCTCTCAGTCACTCTCTCTCAGGGAGAGATCTGTACACTGACCGGTGTCTCTCAGTCACTCTCTCTCAGGGGGAGATCTGTACACTGACTGGTGTCTCTCAGTCCCTCTCTCTCAGGGGGAGATCTGTACACTGACTGGTGTCTCTCAGTCACTCTCTCTCAGGGAGAGATCTGTACACTGACCGGTGTCTCTCAGTCACTCTCTCTCAGGGGGAGATCTGTACACTGACCGGTGTCTCTCAATCCCTCTCTCTCAGGGAGAGATCTGTACACTGACCGGTGTCTCTCTCTCTCAGGGGGAGATCTGTACACTGACCGGTGTCTCTCAATCCCTCTCTCTCAGGGGGAAATCTGTACACTGACCGGTGTCTCTCAGTCACTCTCTCTCAGTGGGAGATCTGTACGCTGACTGGTGTCTCTCAGTCCCTCTCTCTCAGGGGGAGATCTGTACACTGACCGGTGTCTCTCTCTCTCAGGGGGAGATCTGTACACTGACCGGTGTCTCTCAGTCCCTCTCTCTCAGGGGGAGATCTGTACACTGACCGGTGTCTCTCAGGGGGAGATCTGTACACTGACCGGTGTCTCTCAGTGGGAGATCTGTACACTGACCGGTGTCTCTCAGGGAGAGATCTGTACACTGACCGGTGTCTCTCAGGGGGAGATCTGTACACTGACCGGTGTCTCTCAAGGGGAGATCTGTACACTGACCGGTGTCTCTCAGGGGGAGATCTGTACACTGACCGGTGTCTCTCAGTGGGGGATCTGTACACTGACCGGTGTCTCTCAGTGGGAGATCTGTACACTGACCGGTGTCTCTCGGGGGGAGATCTGTACACTGACCGGTGTCTCTCGGGGGGAGATCTGTACACTGACCGGTGTCTCTCGGGGGGAGATCTGTACACTGACCGGTGTCTCTCGGGGGGAGATCTGTACACTGACCGGTGTCTCTCGGGGGGAGATCTGTACACTGACCGGTGTCTCTCGGGGGGAGATCTGTACACTGACCGGTGTCTCTCGGGGGGAGATCTGTACACTGACCGGTGTCTCTCGGGGGGAGATCTGTACACTGACCGGTGTCTCTCGGGGGGAGATCTGTACACTGACCGGTGTCTCTCGGGGGAGATCTGTACACTGACCGGTGTCTCTCGGGGGAGATCTGTACACTGACCGGTGTCTCTCGGGGGGAGATCTGTACACTGACCGGTGTCTCTCGGGGGAGATCTGTACACTGACCGGTGTCTCTCCGTGGGAGATCTGTACACTGACCGGTGTCTCTCGGTGGGAGATCTGTACACTGACCGGTGTCTCTCGGTGGGAGATCTGTACACTGACCGGTGTCTCTCTGTGGGAGATCTGTACACTGACCGGTGTCTCTCAGGGGGAGATCTGTACACTGACCAGTGTCTCTCAGTGGGAGATCTGTACAGTGACCGGTGTCTCTCGGGGGGGAGATCTGTACACTGACCGGTGTCTCTCGGGGGGAGATCTGTACTCTGACCGGTTTCTCTCAGGGGGAGATCTGTACACTGACCGGTGTCTCTCAGGGGGAGATCTGTACACTGACCGGTGTCTCTCGGTGGGAGATCTGTACACTGACCGGTGTCTCTCGGTGGGAGATCTGTACACTGACCGGTGTCTCTCAGGGGGAGATCTGTACACTGACCGGTGTCTCTCAGGGGAGATCTGTACACTGACCGGTGTCTCTCAGGGGGAGATCTGTACACTGACCAGTGTCTCTCAGGGGGAGATCTGTACACTGACCGGTGTCTCTCAGGGGGAGATCTGTACACTGACCGGTGTCTCTCAGTGGGAGATGTGTACACTGACCGGTGTCTCTCAGTGGGAGATATGTACACTGACCGGTGTCTCTCGGGGGGAGATCTGTACACTGACCGGTGTCTCTCGGTGGGAGATCTGTACACTGACCGGTGTCTCTCGGTGGGAGATCTGTACACTGACCGGTGTCTCTCTGTGGGAGATCTGTACACTGACCGGTGTCTCTCAGGGGGAGATCTGTACACTGACCGGTGTCTCTCAGTGGGAGATCTGTACAGTGACCGGTGTCTCTCGGGGGGAGATCTGTACTCTGACCGGTTTCTCTCGGGGGGAGATCTGTACACTGACCGGTGTCTCTCAGGGGGAGATCTGTACACTGACCGGTGTCTCTCGGTGGGAGATCTGTACACTGACCGGTGTCTCTCGGTGGGAGATCTGTACACTGACCGGTGTCTCTCAGGGGGAGATCTGTACACTGACCGGTGTCTCTCAGGGGGAGATCTGTACACTGACCGGTGTCTCTCAGGGGGAGATCTGTACACTGACCGGTGTCTCTCAGTGGGAGATCTGTACACTGACCGGTGTCTCTCAGGGGGAGATCTGTACACTGACCGGTGTCACTCAGTGGGAGATCTGTTCACTGACCGGTGTCTCTCAGGGGGAGATCTGTACACTGACCGGTGTCTCTCAGGGGGAGATCTGTACACTGACCGGTGTCTCTCTGTGGGAGATCTGTACACTGACCGGTGTCTCTCAGGGGGAGATCTGTACACTGACCAGTGTCTCTCAGTGGGAGATCTGTACAGTGACCGGTGTCTCTCGGGGGGGAGATCTGTACACTGACCGGTGTCTCTCGGGGGGGAGATCTGTACACTGACCGGTGTCACTCAGTGGGAGATCTGTTCACTGACCGGTGTCTCTCAGTGGGAGATCTGTACACTGACCGGTGTCTCTCAGGGGGAGATCTGTACACTGACCGGTGTCTCTCAGTGGGAGATCTGTACACTGACCGGTGTCTCTCAGGGAGAGATCTGTACACTGACCGGTGTCTCTCGGGGGGGAGATCTGTACACTGACCGGTGTCTCTCGGGGGGAGATCTGTACACTGACCGGTGTCTCTCAGTCGGAGATCTGTACACTGACCGGTGTCTCTCTCTCTCAGGGAGAGATCTGTACACTGACCGGTATCTCTCTCTCAGGGAGATATCTGTACACTGACCGGTGTCTCTCTCTCTCAGGGAGAGATCTGTACACTGACCGGTGTCTCTCAGTCACTCTCTCTCAGGGAGAGATCTGTACACTGACCGGTGTCTCTCAGTCACTCTCTCTCAGGGGGAGATCTGTACACTGACTGGTGTCTCTCAGTCCCTCTCTCTCAGGGGGAGATCTGTACACTGACTGGTGTCTCTCAGTCACTCTCTCTCAGGGAGAGATCTGTACACTGACCGGTGTCTCTCAGTCACTCTCTCTCAGGGGGAGATCTGTACACTGACCGGTGTCTCTCAATCCCTCTCTCTCAGGGAGAGATCTGTACACTGACCGGTGTCTCTCTCTCTCAGGGGGAGATCTGTACACTGACCGGTGTCTCTCTCTCTCTCAGGGGGAGATCTGTACACTGACCGGTGTCTCTCAGTCCCTCTCTCTAAGGGGGAGATCTGTACACTGACCGGTGTCTCTCAGGGGGAGATCTGTACACTGACCGGTGTCTCTCAGTGGGAGATCTGTACACTGACCGGTGTCTCTCAGGGAGAGATCTGTACACTGACCGGTGTCTCTCAGGGGGAGATCTGTACACTGACCGGTGTCTCTCAAGGGGAGATCTGTACACTGACCGGTGTCTCTCAGGGGGAGATCTGTACACTGACCGGTGTCTCTCAGTGGGGGATCTGTACACTGACCGGTGTCTCTCAGTGGGAGATCTGTACACTGACCGGTGTCTCTCGGGGGGAGATCTGTACACTGACCGGTGTCTCTCGGGGGGAGATCTGTACACTGACCGGTGTCTCTCGGGGGGAGATCTGTACACTGACCGGTGTCTCTCGGGGGGAGATCTGTACACTGACCGGTGTCTCTCGGGGGGAGATCTGTACACTGACCGGTGTCTCTCGGGGGGGAGATCTGTACACTGACCGGTGTCTCTCGGGGGGAGATCTGTACACTGACCGGTGTCTCTCGGGGGGAGATCTGTACACTGACCGGTGTCTCTCGGGGGGAGATCTGTACACTGACCGGTGTCTCTCGGGGGGAGATCTGTACACTGACCGGTGTCTCTCGGGGGGAGATCTGTACACTGACCGGTGTCTCTCGGGGGGAGATCTGTACACTGACCGGTGTCTCTCAGTGGGAGATCTGTACACTGACCGGTGTCTCTCGGGGGGAGATCTGTACACTGACCGGTGTCTCTCGGTGGGAGATCTGTACACTGACCGGTGTCTCTCTGTGGGAGATCTGTACACTGACCGGTGTCTCTCAGGGGGAGATCTGTACACTGACCAGTGTCTCTCAGTGGGAGATCTGTACAGTGACCGGTGTCTCTCGGGGGGGAGATCTGTACACTGACCGGTGTCTCTCGGGGGGAGATCTGCACTCTGACCGGTTTCTCTCAGGGGGAGATCTGTACACTGACCGGTGTCTCTCAGGGGGAGATCTGTACACTGACCGGTGTCTCTCGGTGGGAGATCTGTACACTGACCGGTGTCTCTCGGTGGGAGATCTGTACACTGACCGGTGTCTCTCGGTGGGAGATCTGTACACTGACCGGTGTCTCTCAGGGGGAGATCTGTACACTGACCGGTGTCTCTCAGGGGGAGATCTGTACACTGACCGGTGTCTCTCAGGGGGAGATCTGTACACTGACCGGTGTCTCTCAGGGGGAGATCTGTACACTGACCGGTGTCTCTCAGGGGGAGATCTGTACACTGACCGGTGTCTCTCAGTGGGAGATCTGTACACTGACCGGTGTCTCTCAGTGGGAGATCTGTACACTGACCGGTGTCTCTCGGGGGGAGATCTGTACACTGACCGGTGTCTCTCGGTGGGAGATCTGTACACTGACCGGTGTCTCTCTGTGGGAGATCTGTACACTGACCGGTGTCTCTCAGGGGGAGATCTGTACACTGACCGGTGTCTCTCAGTGGGAGATCTGTACAGTGACCGGTGTCTCTCGGGGGGGAGATCTGTACACTGACCGGTGTCTCTCGGGGGGAGATCTGTACTCTGACCGGTTTCTCTCAGGGGGAGATCTGTACACTGACCGGTGTCTCTCAGGGGGAGATCTGTACACTGACCGGTGTCTCTCGGTGGGAGATCTGTACACTGACCGGTGTCTCTCAGTGGGAGATCTGTACACTGACCGGTGTCTCTCAGGGGGAGATCTGTACACTGACCGGTGTCTCTCAGGGGGAGATCTGTACACTGACCGGTGTCTCTCAGGGGGAGATCTGTACACTGACCGGTGTCTCTCAGTGGGAGATCTGTACACTGACCGGTGTCTCTCAGGGGGAGATCTGTACACTGACCGGTGTCACTCAGTGGGAGATCTGTACACTGACCGGTGTCTCTCAGTGGGAGATCTGTACACTGACCGGTGTCTCTCAGGGAGATCTGTACACTGACCGGTGTCTCTCAGGGGGGGATCTGTACACTGACCGGTGTCTCTCAGGGGGAGATCTGTACTCTGACCGGTGTCTCTCAGTGGGAGATCTGTACACTGACCGGTGTCTCTCGGGGGGGAGATCTGTACACTGACCGGTGTCTCTCGGGGGGGAGATCTGTACTCTGACCGGTGTCTCTCAGGGGGAGATCTGTACACTGACCGGTGTCTCTCGGGGGGGAGATCTGTACACCGACCGGTGTCTCTCGGGGGGGAGATCTGTACTCTGACCGGTGTCTCTCAGGGGGAGATCTGTACACTGACCGGTGTCTCTCGGGGGGGAGATCTGTACACTGACCGGTGTCTCTCAGTGGGAGATCTGTACACTGACCGGTGTCTCTCGGGGGGGAGATCTGTACACTGACCGGTGTCTCTCGGGGGGGAGATCTGTACACTGACCGGTGTCTCTCGGGGGGAGATCTGTACACTGACCGGTGTCTCTCGGGGGGGAGATCTGTACACTGACTGACCTGCTGAGCTCCTCCAGCATTTTGTGGGTGTTCCTCTGGATTTCCAGCATCTGCAGAATCTCTTGTTTTTACAATAAAATTTAACTGTTTTAAAGCAAAGCTTTTTTAAATTTCTTTATTACGTAATGGAGAGCCAGGGAACTCAGGAAGGAGAGGGAGGGAGTGGGAAGGTGCAGAATTGAGAGGGAGGGAGTAAAGGGAGATGGGTGGAGGAGATGAAGGAAGTGGTTTTCGGAAATGAGGAATGGGAGGGAGATGAAGGATGGGAGTTGGAGGAGAAGGAGATGACGATGCAGCGCACGCGGCCTCTCTGGTGAATGATATCTGTAATCTGTCAAGTAGGGGACCGTGCACAATTCTGATTTGATGGAGACAGATGTGAGAGTACGGAGGAACATCTGGAGAAACTTCTGAAATACCTGCTTTGCTGCCGCTGCTACTGTGTGGTAACTAGAATATCCGGTGCAGAAGGCCCCGAATCCTCGGCTTTGCTTGTTTTGGCGGCCAGGGCACGGTCAAAGGCGCTCGGCAGAGGATGGCTCTCAGGAGGCTGTATCAGAGGGGCTGGTCGGAGGCTCGAAGTTTTTGGATGGATGGACTTGGTGTCGGCTGCTTCCAAGGCATCGGCAGTTGACGGTGCCTTGGAGGTTTATGGCAGGGAGTTTCTCCCTTTTGCTGCCTGCTATCGGGGACTCGGGAGTTGATCAACTCGGGACTTTGAGACCTTTTTATAGCCGTGCCCATGGTTTGTTCTTCATCAAATTATGGTATTGCTTTGCACTGCTGTAACTATATGTTATAATTATGTGGTTCTGTCAGTGTTAGTCTTTGGTTTGTCCTGTTTTCTGTGATATCACTCTGGAGGAACATTGTATCATTTCTTAATGCATGTATGCATTTCTAAATGACAATAAAAGAGGTCTGAGTGTTCTCATAATCTAATGAAGGATGGGAGTTGGAAGAGATAAGGAACTGCCAAGAGAGGAATTGAGGAGGGAGAGGGAAGGGTCGGGGGAAGGAGGAGGTGGGTGGGATGGGGAGGGGGGAGGAAGGGAGAGACGGGGATGGTTAAAGGATGAGGAGTGGAAGGGGGTGTGGGAGATGGGGGAAGGGGAGGAAGAATTTTTGGAGGGGAGAATGTGGGGGAGGGTTAGGAATGAGTCGGAGGGTGGGCCAGAGGTGAGGGAGTCAGTGCACGTACTTGCGACTGCGCTCGCGGCCTGCTGTGCTTCCCATGGTCTGGATACAGCGGGCCCGGTAGTTCTCGTAATGAACGTCCTGTGTCACCTCCTTCAGGTCCTGCATGTGGGTCTGAATCAGCACCTTCCTCAGCTTCCCAAAGTCACAGTGTCCCGGGTTCTCCACTGAGAATAGAGATCGGCGGGGGTTAATGTTGAGAGCAAGAATCATCCCAGTAACTCCCCACCCTGTTCCCTTCAACATCCCCCCCTACACCCAGCTCCTCCTTCCCTGTCCCCATGTTTCCCCAGCACCCTACTCCTTCAAACCCATCACTCTTGCTTTCCTCTCAAACCTCCACCCGTCCTTTCTCCTCTTCCTTCCCCAAGCCCCCTCCCTCCCCACTTCCCCCCTTCCACCAACTTTGCTCTTTCCCTTCCCCTACCCTCTCCCTCTACTCTTTCCTCCCACCTCCTCCACCCTTCCCTCTACTCTCCCTCTACCCCTTTCCTCCACTTCCTCTTCTCTTTTCCTCCCCTTCTCATTCTGCTCCCACTTACTACCTTTCCTCCCACTCTCCACTCCCCCACCCCGAGCCAATCCCCTGAGGCTGGGAAGCCAGTCTTGGCCAGTCATGGGGCTCCGGAACCCACTGATGACCAATCACGTGTCCAGGATATTGGCTTGAAAAATGCCAGGTGCTTAGAAGAGAAACCTGGCCAATCACCTGGTCCAGGAACTCAGACCAGACCAATCACAGATTCCGGGCTCCAGTCCTGACCAATCAGAGGCTCAGGATCCAAACCTCACCAATCGCCGGCCTCTGATCCATATCCATATCCATCTCCACTCCCCCACTCTCTCCCGGACCGTCCGACTCACCGTCCACGACACCCCAGGGGTAGAGTCGGCCTCTGACTTGTTTGCCCTCGCTCTCCACCACCGTGTTACTCCCGACGACGGCAAAGGGGATACTGTTCTGTGCGGGGGGAGGGGAACAGAGAGGAACTCAGGGATGCGCAGGGTCTGTTCAGCCGTCCCGAACACTCTGAGAACTAGCACTCCCCCCATTCCTACTTATCCTGGATTAGGGAGCTCCCTCCATCGCTGCCCATCTCCTGCCTCCCCGCCTGTGCCCTCCCTCCTCCCCTTGCCCCCACCCCTCCCTCCCTGTACCTCACCATGAGCTCGTTATATTGTTGTTTGAAATCTTCCTCCTCGTCCGAGTCACACTCGGGGAACTGGTAGACGTGAATCGCCTGCTCTTCGATTTCCTGCCGGATCTACGGAAGGAGGGGAGAGGTCGCTGGTAAGTGTGGGAAGCAAGGTGCTCCTCCCTCGAATGACCCTCCCTACCCCATCTCCTGGGACAATCACAGATCCTCCGACCCTCGCCCATACAGACAAGACGGGCTCTCTCAGGTAACCATGAGTCAGAGTACAGGAAGCAGATGGAGAGCCTAGTGACTTGATATCACAACATTAACCTCTGCCCCTCAAATCAGTTGCTGGCGGGGTGTTTGCGGATATTTTTAACTTCCCCCTGCTTTAAGAAGACCACTAAGATCCCGGTACGCAAGGAAAATTGGGAATTGAATCTTTATCCTATTTTAGATTACAATCATACTATTATAAATTAGACTATTTTCTAAACGGGGAGTTAAAGCGTATCAGACCCATTGCGAGAATGAGGCCAGTGCGCATGCGGACGATCGATCACGCGGTGATTCGATTGGGCCGCCTTCGAGCGTGAGGTCTCTGTTGGACGCGGGCTTTCGAATGCGCATGCGGCCGATCGATCACGTGGTGAATCGATTGGCGGTCTCTATTGGGCGCGGGCTTTCGAGTGCGCATGCGCGTGTCCTCGGCGGGCTCGGTTCGTCCATCGCTCCCACAAGGTTAGAAACAGGACTCGGGAAAAAACACATTTAATCAGATGTAGATCTTGCTCTGCCCAACACGTAACAGAAGTGGTTTCAGAAGTCAGAGATGCAAAGGGACTTGGGGAGTCCCAGTGCAGGTTGAGTCGGTGGCGAGGAAGACAAATTCAAAGTTGGCATTTATTTAGAGAGCAACGATAAAATGCTGAGGCTTTATAAAGCCATATTTGGAGTGTTGTGAGCATTTTAGGGTCCTTTGTGAAAGAAATTGTGTGCAGTTTTGGTCTCCAAATTTGAGGAAGGACATTCTTGCTATTGAGGAATGCAGCGTAGGTTCACGAGGTTAATTCCTGGGAAGGCGGGACTGTCATATGTGGAAAGATTGGAGCGACTGGGCTTGTATACACTGGAATTTAGAAGGAGGAGAGGGGATCTGATTGAAACATATAAGATTATTAAGGGATTGGATACGCTGGAGGCAGGAAACATGTTCCCGATGTTGGGGGAGTCCAGAACCAGAGGCCACAGTTTGAGAATAAGGGGTAGACAATTTAGAACGGAGTTGAGGAAAAACTTTTTCACACAGAGGGTTGTGGTTCTGTGGAATGCTCTGCCTCAGAAGGCAGTGGAGGCCAATTCTCTGGATTCTTTAAAAAAAGAGTTAGATAGAGCGCTTAAAGATAACGGAGTGAAGGGATATGGGGAGAAGGCAGGAAAAGGGTACTGATTGTGGGTGATCAGCCATGATCACAGTGAATGGCAGCACTGGCTCGAACGGCCTACTCCTGCACCTATTGACTATAAATGATGTGTTGACATTGGAGAGGGTCCAGTGGAAGTTCACAAGAATATTTTACGAATGAAAGGGTTAACATATGAGGAGCGTTTGATGGCTCTGGGCCTGTACTCGGAGTTTTGAAGAATGAGGGGGTGTCTCATTGAAACCTATTCAATATTGAAAGGCCTAGCCAGAGTGGACATGGAGAGAATGTTTCCTATGGCGGGGAGAGTCTCAGACCAGCCTCAGAATGGGCGTCCATTTAGAACAGAGAGGAGGAGTTTCTTTATCCAGAGGGTGGTGAATCTGTGGAATTCATTGCCACAGACGACCATGGAGTCCAAATATTTTGAGTATTTTTAAAGCGAAGATTGATAGGTTCTTGATCTGTCAGTGTGTCACAGGGAGACCAAGCAGGAGAATGGTGTTGAGAGGGAAAAAAATCAATTGTGATCAAATGGTAGAGCAGACTTGATGGTCTAATACAGGAGTTCCCAACCCGGGGTCCATGGCATAAAAAACTTGGGAACTCCTGCTCTAATAGAAATAACTTTATCTGGATGAACTTTGCGCTGGGATGGTAACTGCGTGGTACATGACTGCAAGAAACCGCAGAGTTGTGGACACAGCTCTGCACATTACAGAAATTAGCCTCCTTTCCATGGACTTCTACAGTTCCCACTGTCTCAGTAAAGCAGCCAGCATAATCAAAGACCCCCCTACCCCAGACATTCTCTCTTCTCCCCCTCCCACCTGGCATAAGATAAAAAATGCCTGTAAGCATGTCCCACCACAGCTTCTACCCCACTATTAAATTACTGAACAGTCCCTTGGTAGGATAAGATGGATTTCACCCTCACACCTACCTTGTGGCCCTTACTGTCTACCTGCACTGCAGTTTCTCTGTAAATGTGACACATTATTCCATATTCTGTTATTGCACTACTTCGATACACTGACCTGCATGGACGCCATTTAGAACAGAGTTTGTGATCATAATAAGCTGATTCCCGGTTTCCCTCTCTCCCCTTCTCTGCTCCCCTGGATGCACCTTATTCTTGCAGAAGGCCCACTTGGTGTCCCCAACGTAAGAGGACCCATCTAGCCGCACCTCTTTTCTCCAGGCCCTCTGAGGTGTGGCTCCTCCGCCCTCACCTTCAGCTTGGCCCTCTGCACTTCTGAGGGGGTGAGGGTGTCGGCTTTGGCGATGACAGGAACCACGTTGACCTTCTCATGAACCGCCTTCATGAACTCCACGTCCAGTGGCCTCAGCCTGGTAATGGGGCAGGAGATCATTAGGTGAAGGCAAGACTCTACCATCACCCACCCAATGCCCCACCTCTCTTACCAAACCCTGTGGTGAAACCTTCCCCTGGTCCTTCGAGGGCCAGGTTCTGCCCTGGGTGGAGATGTCCCTCATTCCCTCTTTCTTCCCTCCTTCCCCAACCTGCCCTCTCCTCCCATCCCCTCTCTTCCCAGGGTAGAGTTGGATCTTGCCCCACTGAGTTGGCATTGAAGGATTGGTTTCTTCCCAGGGTAGAGTTGGCCTTGCCCCCATTGAGGGGGATGTCCACCTCTGCATTCCCCTTCCTCACCACCTCCAAACCTTCCCTCCCTCCAAAGAAAGCAGGGAAGGTGCCTTGCTGTCCTCATCTCAGTGCACCCTCTCCTGGAACCCCCCCCCCCGCCCCCATCCTGTGTGACTCACCCGTGAGCCAGGGGAGAGAGGAAGTACAGGAGACAGTGCACCCGGTTGTCCTGGATGTTCTTGCGATTAAGGCCACTCTCATCCCTGAAGTAATGCTCAAACTGTTCGTCAATGTATTCAACGATTGGCTTCCAGCTGGGAGAGAGAATCAAGGGCAGTAGTAAGAACATGGAGCGTAGTCAGGAGGCACGGGATCCAGGAAAACTTGGCTGTGTGGCTTGTTCATAGAAGACAGAGAGTGTTTGTAGTTGGAGTATGTTCTGGCTAGACATCAGTGAATAGTGGTGTTCCACAGGAATTTGTTCTGGGACCTCTGTTCTTTGTATTTTATGTAAGTGACTTAGATGAGGAAGTGGAAGGGTGCATTAATAAGTTTGCAGATGACAGGAAGATTGGTGATGGTGCTGTGGATAATGTGCAAGGTTACCATATGTTACAATGGGACATTGACATGATGCAGAGCTGGGCTGAGAAATGGCAGCTGGAGTTCAATCCAGGAACATTTGAAGTAATTTACTTTGGAAGGTTGAACTTGAAGGCAGAAAACAGGGTTAATGGCAGAATTAACAGAGTGGAGGGGCTGAGGGAACTTGGGGATCATGTCCAAAGATCCTTCAAATCTGCCACACAAATTGATAGGGTGGTTAAGAAGGCATATGGTGTGTTGGCCCTCATTAGTTAGGGATTGATTCAAGAGCTGTGAGATCACTGAGGTAAAACTGGTTAGATTACACTTGCAGTATTGTGTTTAGTTCTGATTGCCTCGTTATAGGATGGATGTGGAAGCTTTAGAGAGGGTGCAGAGGAGATTTACCAGCTTGCTCACTGGACTAGGATAACCTATGTCTTATCAGGATAGGTTGAGCAAGCCAGGTCTTTTCTCTTTGGAGTGAAGAAATGTTAGAGGTATACATGATGATAAAAGACATAGATAGAGTGGACAGCCAGAGTTTTCCCCAGGGTGGAATTGGCTAATACAACAGGGTATAATTTTAAAACGATTGGAGGGAAGTTTAGGGGGCATGTCAGAGGTTTTTACAGAGAGTGGTGAGAGAGAGGAGGTGGTAGAGGCAGGTACACTAGGGAATTTAAGAGACTTTTAGATAGGTACATGAATGATAGAAAATGGGGGGTGGGGTCATGTGGGAGGGGAGTGTTAGGGTGATCTTAGGTTAAAAGGTTGACTCACCATTGTGGGCCAAAGGGCCTGCACTGTTCTACGTTCTGTGAGAAACAGGAGTAGGAATGGTCACCTGGCCCGTTGGGAGTACTCCACCAGTCAATAAATTCATGTCTGATCTCAAGTTCAAGTTCACTTTATTGTCATTTGTCTGTACACTTGTATACCTCCAAACAAAACTCTGGACCAGGGTGCGCAGTGTAGTACATGTAACTCACACAACACAATAATACCACTAACTAATAATAAAGGTGCATATCCAATAAAAGTTAAAAAGGAAATCAGTAAAACCCTACTGGTACTTCAGATGTAGTGAGACCTGGATGGGGGTGGGGGTGCAGTGATCTCAGGGTCTGGGACAAGAAGCTGTTTCCCATCCGAACAGTTCTGCTTCTAATGCTACGTTACCTCCTGTCTGATGGTAGGGGGTCAAAGAGGTTGTTGGGCAGATGGGTGGGGAGATAACTGACAACATGAAGGACCCTGCATGTGTAGCGCTCTGGCTAAAAATCTGTGATGGGTGGAAGAGAGGCCCCAGTGATCCTCTCAGTAGTCCTCACAATCCTCTGTAGGGACGTGCAGTCAGATGCCTTGCAGTTCCCATACCAGGTGGTGATGCATCTGGTCAGGACTGTCGATGTTGCTCCTATAAGAATTTGTTAGAATGGGGGCCTCATTCCTCTCAATCTCCTCAGGAAATGGAGATGCTACTGTGCTTTCCTGAACAATGAGATGGCGTTGAGGGACCAGGTGAGATTGTCCAGTATATGCATTCCCAGAAACTTGGTGCTTCTAACTCCCTCCACAGAGGAGCTGTGTTTGTACAGTAAGGAGTGGTTTGCCCGCACCTTCCTGAAGTCCACAATCACCTCTTTGGTCTTGTCCATGTTGTGCTTGCACATTCTACCAGTGGCTCTCTTTCCTCGCTGTATGCCGCCTTATTGTTGTTGATGAGGGCAACCACTGTGGTGTCATCAGCGAGCTTGATGATTCGGTTTGAACTGGATCTGGCAGTACTGTCAGGTGTCAGCGGCGGACTGAGCACGCAGCCCTGGGGAGCACCGGTGCTCAGCAGAACGCAGCTGGAGATGCTTCTGCCAACGTGGACTGACTGCGACCTCTCTGTGAAGAAGTCCAGGGTCCAGTTACAGAGAGAGGTGTTGAGACCCAAATAGGACAATTTACCCACCAGCTTCTGAGGGATGATCATATAAGTGCTGAGCTGAAGCAAATGAACAACATCCTGGCGTATGAGGCACCATTTTCCAGCTGGGACATGGCAGAGTGTAGTGCAGAGGCTATGACATCACTGGACCGATTTGAATGATAAGCAAATTAGAAAGGGTCCAATGCAGCAGGAAGATAGAATTTAATGCAATCCATAACCAGCCACTTAAAGTACTTAATATTATTGTTGAGGTCAGTCCACTGGACAGTAGTCATTGAGGCAGCTTACTGACACTCTCTCGGGCACTGGGACGAACTGGCCATAGACTCAGCTCCACTTACCTGCTTTTTCCCCATAACCTTAATTCCCCTATCATGCACAAATATATCTGTGCCTTGAATATATTTAATGAGTTAGCCTCTACTGCTTCCCTGGGTTATGAATTCTACAGATTCAGTACTCTCTGGGAAAAGCACTTCCTTCTCCGGTCCATTCTAAATCTATTCCCCTCAAATCTTGAGGCTATGCCCCCTAATCTCACTGAGCAATGGAAACAACTTTTCTGCCTCTATCTTTCTCTTTGAGAATTTTATGTTTCTATAAGAACCTCCCCCTCCCAATATTCTTATAAATTCCAGTGCGTATAGTTGCAGGCAACACAATCTCTCCATAGGCTAAACCCCGCCCCCCCCCCCCCCCCATTTCTGGAATCAACCCTGTCAACCTCTGCACGGCCTTGAAATCGAGTATATCTTTCCTTAAGTAAGGAGACCAGAAATGCATGCAGTACTTAATATGCAGCCTTATGAGTACCCTGTACAGTTGCAGCATAACCTCCCTGCTCTTAAATTCAATCCCTTTGGCAATGAAGCCCAATGTTCCATTTGCCTCCTTGATAACCTGCAGCACCTGCAAACTAACCTTTTGCGATTCATGCCGAAACACTCCCAAATCCCACTGCACAACAACATTGCTGCAGTCTTTTACCATTTAAATAATCAGCTGATCTTCTATTTTCACTTCCAAACTGGATGACCTCACATTTACCAGCATTGTACTCCACTTGCCAGACACTTGCTCACTCACTTAACCTATCTATATCTCCCTGCAGACTCTCCGTATCCTTTGTGCAATTTGCAAGGTTGTGGACAGGGTAGATTGCCAAAAGATATGGTGGAATAAAAATTAATTGCAGATACTGGCAGAGAAATGGCAGATGGAGTTTAACCTGGACAAGTAGAAGGTGTCTGGGAAATCAAATGTAAAGGGGCAGGACACAAGTTAACGGCAGGATTGTTAACAGTGTTGATGTACAGAGGGATCTTGAGTTCCAAGTTCACAGCACTCTGAAAGTTGCTGCATGGGTTGACAGGCTGATAAAGAAGGCACACAGCAAGTTGAGACTCTGAATTCAAGAGATGGCTTTATAAAAACTCTGGCTGGACTGCATCAGGAGTAGTGTATTCTGTTCTGGTTGCCCCATTACAGGAAGTGGGTGTGGAGGCATTGGAGAGGGTTCACCGGGATGCTGCCTGGAGAGAGGACGTGAGCTATAGAGGAGAGGTTGGACAAACTTGAGTTGTTTTCTGTAGGGAAGGGAAGACCTGGTTGAGGCATAGATAGAATAGACTTGGGGGAATCTCAAGGATGTGGGCAGTGTTGTACAACAGAGAGACTTTGGAGTACAGGCAGAAGGTTCCCCGAAAGTGGTCACGTGTAAACAGAGTAGTGACTCAGGCCTCCATCGGGTGGGAGATTTACAAGAGTTGGGACCCCTTCTCCCCAATGTCATGGGTGAGGGGAAGGATTGGGGCTATGAGAAATGAGGATCACTGGGACTTTGGCCACTCTGCTCACCATTCGGAATTGTCAACAGCATCTCCAAAACCCGGAGTGTCCACCACTGTCAGTTTGACTCTCACCCCGCACTCCTCGATGTCCACACCATGCTTCGTAATCTCCAAGGTTTTTGTGATCCTCTCTGTGAATTACAGGCACAGAATGATCCCACACTCTCCTGGGGTAGGCTACTGAGTGAAGTTCTTTTCACACTTCCCCATCACACACTCCCGGGGTCAGACACAGAGTAAGGCTCCCTCCACACCGTCCCATCACATGCTCCCAGGGTCTGATACTGAGTGAAGCTCCCTCCGCACCTCTCAATCACATACTCCCATGGCCAAACACAGTGTGAAGCTCCTTCTGCACCGTCCCATCACATTCTTCTGAGGTCAGATACAGAGTGAATTTCCCTCCACTTTGTCCCACCACACACACTCCCGGGGTCAGATACAGAGTGAATCTCCCTCCACACTGTCCCATCACACACTCCCGGGGTCAGACACAGAGTGACGCTCCCTCCACACCGTCCCATCACACACTCCCAGGGTCAAATACCTTTGCACCAACCTGCCACACATTCCTGAGGTCAGAAGGAAGGGGGGAGGTGAGCCAGTTAGGGCACAGAACTTAAGCAAGGGTCTCACCTTCGGCACTTGGGATGATTCGTTCCTTGTAGAGGTTTGTCAGAAAGAGACTATCGATGAGTGTGGATTTCCCAAGACCCGACTCTCCTAGAGAAATTGAGGGGGTCTCAATTATTGCATCATTACTAGCTCCCCACTTTCTCCCCAGGAGACCCCTACTGACCCCACAAGCCAGTCCACCTGCCCACGTTTGGCCCATATCCCTCTAAATCTTTCCTATCTGTGTACTTGTCCAAGTGCCTTTTAATTGTAGCTCCCACTTCCTCTGGCAGCTCACTTCATATCCTCATTGTCTTCTGTGTGGCAACCTGCCCCTTTAAACCTTTCCCCTCTCACCTTAAACATGTGCCCTCTCATCTTAGACTCCACTCTCCTTGGGGAGAAAGGTCATCTCCACCCACCTTATTTACACCTCTCGTTGTTTTATAAACCTTTGTCAGGTCATCCCTCAGTCTCCTTCACTACAGGGCAAAGTACCAGCCTGTCCAGTCTCTCCTGATAACTCAAGCCCCAATCCCAGGAATGTCCTGGTAAATCTTTCCTGCACCCTCTCTGGCTTAATCCCAATTTCTCACAGCTGGACAACCAGAACTTCCCACAGTATTCTGTGGGCTCACCAGCAACTATTCTCCCTCCTCATCACTGCCCCTCCTTCTTTACTCCCTCCTCATTACTCCCCTCCTTCACTCCCTCATCATCACTCCCCCTCCTTCTTTACTCCCTCCTCATTACTCCCCCTCCTTCTTTACTCCCTCCTCCTTACTCCCCCTCCTCCTTCACGCCCTCATCATCACTCCCCCTCCTTCACTCCCTCATCATCACTCCCCCTCCTTTACTCCCTCCTCATTACTCCCCCTCCTCCTTCACTCCCTCATCATCACTCCCCCTCCTTCTTTACTCCCTCATTACTCCCCTCCTTCACTCCCTCATCATCACTCCCCCTCCTTCGCTCCCTCCTCATTTCTCCCCTCCTTCACTCCTTCCTCATTACTCCCCCTCCTCCACTCCCTCATCATCACTCCCCCTCCTTCTTTACTCCCTCCTCATTACTCCCCCTTCTTCACTCCCTCATCACTCCCCCTCCTTTACTCCCTCCTCATTTCTCCTCCTTCACTCCCTCATCATCACTCCACCTCCTTCTTTACTCCCTCCTCATTTCTCCCCTTCACTCCCTCATTTCTCCCCCTCTACTCCCTCATCATCACTCTCCCTCCTTCACTCCCTCATCACTCCCCCTCCTTCACTGCCTCGTCATTACTCCCCCTGCTTCACTCCCTCCTCAT
>NC_092380.1:32352682-32415182 GCF_030028105.1 Mobula birostris | reverse complement strand
AACTTATCAATCACCCCTTGTACTATCTCTTTCACACAATGTCGCTAGTATACTGTATCTGACATAGTGTGTGTAATGCACTGTCTCCTCCACACACTGTGTTTAATACACTGTCTCCCACAAGCTGTCTCGAATACAAAGTCTCTCATACGCAAACAATGTAGCTAATAGACTATCTTTCACACGCATAGTGTGTCTCTAGTACACTGTTTTACTAGCTCTCACCGTGTCTCTGATACACTGCTCATACACAATGTCTTTAATACACTGCCTCTCACACAGTCTCTAATACACTCTCCATGTCTCCAATATACTGTCTTGCTCACACAGTCTCTAATACAATCTCACACAATGTTTCTAATACACCTTCCCTCACACACTCATTGTCACCAGTGCACAGTCTCTCTCACACACAGTGTCAGCAGTGCACCATCTCTCATGCACACAGTATCAGTAGCGCACTGTCTCTTTCACACTCACTGTGTCAGTAGTGCATGGTTTCTCTCTCACACAGTGTCAGTAGCGCATTGTCTCTTTCACACTCACCGTATCAGTAGTGCATGGTTTCTCTCTCACACAGTGTCAGTAGCGCACTGTCTCTTTCACACTCACCGTGTCAGTAGTGCATGGTTTCTCTCACACAGTGTCAGTAGCGCATTGTCTCTTTCACACTCACCGTTTCAGTAGTGCATGGTTTATCTCATACAGTGTCAGTAGTGCACCATCCCTCCCACACACAGTGTCAGTAGTGCAATGTCTCTCTCTCTCTCTCTCTCTCATACACATTATCTCTAATACACCGTCTTTCTCAGACACGTTGTTTCTAATACACTGTGTGTCTCTAAAGCACACTCAGTGTCAGTAGTGCATCATCTCTCTCACACAGTGTTAGTACTACACTCTGTCTCTCACACACACACACACACATTATCTCTAATACACTGTCTCTCATACATGGCATCTCTAAAACACTCACACGATGTCTTTAATACACTAGTTTCATTAGTGCACTGTTTCTTCCATACAGACACTGTGTCTCAAGTACGTTGTCTCTGACAATACACTGTCTCTCACACAACAGTATCTTTAATACACCATCTCTCACACACTGTCTCCAATACACTCTCTCACACATTGTCTCTAACACTCTCTCACACTCACTGTCTCTAATACAGTCTCTCAACCACACAAAGACTGTAGTATACGGTCTTGTTCACAGTCTCTAATACACTGTCTCTGACACACAGTTTCACTAATATACTGTCCCTCTCACACATAGAGTCTCTAATACAACGTCTGTCTCACACAATGTTTCTAATACACTGTCTCTCACATACAGTGTCTCTAATACACTGTCTCTCTCACACACAGTCACTAGTGCACTGTCTCCCAAACATTAATTCTAATACACTGTCTCACGCAGTGTCTCCAATACACTGTCTCTCACACACACTGTCACTAGTGCAGTCTCTCAGACACATTATGTCTAACACAATGTCTCCCTCACACATGCAAAGTCTCTAATATACTGTCTCACATATACAGCATGTCTCTCACACAGCTCACATTAGAGAGATATGTCTAATACACTTTCTGACACACACAGTGTCACTAATAAATTGACTCACACACGGTGTCTCTAGTACAGCATCTCTCACACACTGTTACTGGTGCACTGTCTCCCTTACACACATTATCTCTAATACACTGTCACTTTCACACACATTATCTCTAATACCCCATCTCTAACAGTGTCTTTAATACACTGTCCTCACACAGTGTCTCTAATACACTGTCTCAAACACAGTGTCTTTAATGCACTGTCTCTCTCACAAAGCGTCTCTGATATACTGTCTCTATCACATATTGTGTCTCTAAGACACTATCTGTCTCATACACTTTATCACTGGCGCACTGTCTGTCTCACACACACTTTATCACTATATCTCTTCCAACAATGTCGCTAATACAATGTATCTGTCACACATAGTGTAATGCACTGTCTCCCTCACACGCTGTGTCTGATACACTCTCTCCCACAAGGTGTCTCTAATACACTGTCTCTCACACACACATCGTCTTCAATAAGCTGACTCTCTCACTGTGTCTATGATACACTGTCTTTCATACACAGTGCCCAATACACTACCTCTCACATAGTGTCTATAATACACTCTTTCCAAACCACCATGTCTCTAATATACTGTCTTGCTCGCACATGGAATCTCCAATACAGCGTCTCTCTCACACAATATTTCTAATAAACCTCACACACACTTAGAGTCAGTAGTGCACAGTCTCTCTCACACACAGTGTCTCTTAATACACTGTCTCACACACAGTGTCTTTAATGCACTGTCTCTCATGCAGTTTCTCTAATACACTGTCTCACACACAGTGTCTCTAATACACTGTCTCACACACAGTGTCTCTAATACACTGTCTCACACACAGTGTCTATAATACGCTGTCTCACACACTGACTCTAATACACTTTCTCACACACAGTGTCTCTCACACACAGTGTCTCTAATACACTGTCTCACACAGTGTCTCTAATACACTCTCTCACACACAGTGTCTCTAATACACTGTCTCACACACAGTGTCCCTAATACACTATCTCTCACACACAGTGTCTCTAATACACTGTGTCACACACAGTGTCTCTAATGCACTGTCTCACACACAGTGTCTATAATACAATGTCTCACACACAGAGTGTCTCTAATACACTGTCTCTCACACACAGTGTCTCTAATACACTATCTCTCACACACAGTGTCTTTAATACACTATCTCTCACACACAGTGTCTCTAATACGCTGTCTCACACACTGTCTCTAATAAACTGTCTCACACACACTGTCTCTAATACACTTTCTCACACAGTGTCTCTAATACACTGTCTCACACACAGTGTC
Source organism: Mobula birostris (assembly GCF_030028105.1). Classification (NCBI taxonomy): domain Eukaryota; kingdom Metazoa; phylum Chordata; class Chondrichthyes; order Myliobatiformes; family Myliobatidae; genus Mobula; species Mobula birostris. Next base: position 32,412,258 of record NC_092380.1, on the reverse strand, counting down.
TCTAATACACTGTCTCACTCACACAGTGTCTCTAATACACTGTCTCTCACACGGTGTCTCTAATACACTGTCTCACACACAGTGTCTCTAGTACACTGTCTCTCACACAGTGTCTAATACACTGTCTCTGACACGGTGTCTCTAATACACTGTCTCACACACAGTGTCTCTAATACACTATCTCTCACACAGTGTCTCTAATACACTATCTCTCACACACAGTGTCTCTAATACACTGTGTCACACACACGGTCTCTAATGCACTGTCTCAAACATGGTGTCTCTAATACACTGTCTCAAACACGGTGCCTCTAATACACTGTCTCACACACAGTGTCTCTAATACGCTGTCTCACATACAGTGTCTCTAATACACTGTCTCACTCACACGGTGTCTCTAATACACTGTCTTTCACACTGTGTCTCTAATACACTGTCTCACACACGGTGTCTGTAATACAATGTCCCACACACGGTGTCTCTAATGCACTGTCTCACACACAGTGTCTCTAATACACTGTCTCAAACACTGTCTCTAATACACTGTCTCACACACAGTGTCTCTAATACATTGTCTCACACACAGTGTCTCTAATACACTGTCTCTCACAGTGTCTCTAATACACTGTCTCTCACATTGTCTCTAATACACTGTTTCACACACAGTGTCTCTAATACACTGTTGTACACACAGTGTCTCTAATACACTGTCTCACACACAGTGTCTCTAATGCACTGTCTCACACATGGTGTCTCTAATACACACTCTCACACGGTGTCTCTAATACACTGTCACACACTGTCTCTAATACACTGTCTCACACACAGTGTCTCTAATACACTGTCTCTCACAGACAGTGTCTCTAATACACTATCTCTCACACACAGTGTCTCTAATACCCTGTGTCACACACACTGTCTCTAATGCACTGTCTCACACACAGTGTCTCTAATACACTGTCTCACACATACAGTGTCTCTAATACACTGTCTCTCACACACAGTGTCTCTAATACACTGTCTCTCACACACAGTGTCTCCAATAAGCTGTCTCACACATTGTCTCTAATACGCTCTCACACAGTGTCTCTAATACGCTGTCTCACAGTTTCTCTAATACGCTGTCTCACACACAGTGTCTCTAATACACTGTCTCACTCACACGGTGTCTCTAATACACTGTCTCTCACACGGTGTCTCTAATACACTGTCTCACACACGGTGTCTGAAATGCACTGTCCCACACACGGTGTCTCTAATGCACTGTCTCACACACAGTGTCTCTAATGCGCTGTCTCACACAGTGTCTCTAATACACTGTGTCAGACAGTGTCTCTAATACACTGTCTCATACACGGTGTCTCTAATGCACTGTCTCACACACAGTGTCTCTAATGCACTGTCTCACACAGTGTCTCTAATACACTGTCTCAAACACGGTGTCTCTAATACACTGTCTCACATACAGTGTCTCTAATGCACTGTCTCACACATGGTGTCTCTAATACACACTCTCTCACACGGTGTCTCTAATACACTATCTCACACACAGTCTCTCTAATACGCTGTCACACACACTGTCTCTAATGCACTGTCTCACACACATTGTCTCTAATACGCTGTCTCACACAGTGTCTCTAATACGCTGTCTCACAGTGTCTCTAATACGCTGTCTCACACACAGTGTCTCTAATACACTGTCTCACTCACACGGTGTCTGTAATACACTGTCTCTCACACGGTGTCTCTAAAACACTGTCTCACACACGGTGTCTGAAATGCACTGTCCCACACACGGTGTCTCTAATGCACTGTCTGACACACAGTGTCTCTAATACACTGTCTCACACACTGTCTCTAATACACTTTCTCACACACAGTGTCTCTAATACACTGTCTCACACACAGTGTCGCTAATACACTGTCTCTCACACAGTGTCTCTAATACACTGTCTCTCACAGTGTCTCTAATACACTGTCTCTCACACAGTGTCTCTAAAACACTATTGTACACACAGTGTCTCTCATGCACTGTCTCACACACAGTGTCTCTAATGCACTGTCTCACACACAGTGTCTCTAATACACTGTCTCTCACACACAGTGTCTATAATACACTATCTCTCACACACAGTGTCTCTGATACACTGTGTCACACACACTGTCTCTAATGCACTGTCTCACACACAGTGTCTCTAATACACTCTCACACACACAGTGTCTCTAATACACTGTCTCTCACGCACAGTGTCTCTAATACACTGTCTCTCACGCACAGTGTCTCTAATACACTGTCTCTCACACACAGTGTCTCTAATACACTATCTCTCACACACAGTGTCTCTAATACACTGTCTAACACAGTGTCTCTAATACGCTGTCTCACACAGTGTCTCTAATACGCTGTCTCACACATAGTGTCTCTAATACACTGTCTCACTGACATGGTGTCTCTAATACACTGTCTCACACATAGAGTCTCTAATACACTGTCTCACACACTGTCTCTAATACACTTTCTCGCACACAGTGTCTCTAATACACTGTCTCACAGTGTCTCTAATACACTGTCTCTCACAGTGTCTCTAATACACTGTCTCACACACAGTGTCTCTAATACACTGTTGTACACACAGTGTCTCTAATACGCTGTCTCACACAGTGTCTCTAATACGCTGTCTCACACAGTGTCTCTAATACGCTGTCTCACACACAGTCTCTAATACACTGTCTCACACAGAGTGTCTCTAATAAACTGTGTCACACACAGTGTCTCTAATGCACTGTCTCTCACACACAGTGTCTCTAATACACTATCACACACACTGTCTTTTATACACTATCTCTCACACAGAGTGTCTCTAATACGCTGTCTCACACAGTGTCTCTAATGCGCTGTCTCACACAGTGTCTCCAATACACTGTCTCAGACAGTGTCTCTAATGCACTGTCTCACACATGGTGTCTCTAATACACACTCTCTCACACGGTGTCTCTAATACACTGTCACACACTGTCTCTAATACACTGTCTCACACACAGTGTCTCTAATACACTGTCTCTCACAGACAGTGTCTCTAATACACTATCTCTCACACACAGTGTCTCTGATACCCTGTGTCAGACACACTGTCTCTAATGCACTGTCTCACACACAGTGTCTCTAATACACTGTCTCACACAGTGTCTCTAATACGCTGTCTCACACATAGTGTCTCTAATACACTGTCTCACTGACATGGTGTTTCTAATACACTGTCTCACACATAGAGTCTCTAATACACTGTCTCACACACTGTCTCTAATACACTTTCTCGCACACTGTGTCTCTAATACACTGTCTCACAGTGTCTCTAATACACTGTCTCTCACAGTGTCTCTAATACACTGTCTCACACACAGTGTCTCTAATACACTGTTGTACACACAGTGTCTCTAATACGCTGTCTCACACAGTGTCTCTAATACGCTGTCTCACACAGTGTCTCTAATACGCTGTCTCACACACAGTCTCTAATACACTGTCTCACACAGAGTGTCTCTAATAAACTGTGTCACACACAGTGTCTCTAATGCACTGTCTCTCACACACAGTGTCTCTAATACACTATCACACACACTGTCTTTTATACACTATCTCTCACACAGAGTGTCTCTAATACGCTGTCTCACACAGTGTCTCTAATGCGCTGTCTCACACAGTGTCTCCAATACACTGTCTCAGACAGTGTCTCTAATGCACTGTCTCACACATGGTGTCTCTAATACACACTCTCTCACACGGTGTCTCTAATACACTGTCACACACTGTCTCTAATACACTGTCTCACACACAGTGTCTCTAATACACTGTCTCTCACAGACAGTGTCTCTAATACACTATCTCTCACACACAGTGTCTCTGATACCCTGTGTCAGACACACTGTCTCTAATGCACTGTCTCACACACAGTGTCTCTAATACACTGTCTCACACACACAGTGTCTCTAATACACTGTCTCTCACACACAGTGTCTCTAATACACTGTCTCTCACACACAGTGTCTCCAATACGCTGTCTCACACATTGTCTCTAATACGCTGTCTCACACAGTGTCTCTCATACGCTGTCTCACACACAGTGTCTCTAATACACTGTCTCACTCACACAGTGTCTGTAATACACTGTCTCTCACACGGTGTCTCTAATACACTGTCTCACACACGGTGTCTGAAATGCACTGTCCCACACACAGTGTCTCTAATACACTGTCTCACACACAGTGTCGCTAATACACTGTCTGTCACACAGTGTCTCTAATACACTGTCTCTCACAGTGTCTCTAATACACTGTCTCTCACAGTGTCTCTAATACACTGTCTCTCACACAGTGTCTCTAATACAGTATTGTACACACAGTGTCTCTCATGCACTGTCTCACACACAGTGTCTCTAATACACTGTCTCTCACACACAGTGTCTCTAATACACTGTCTCTCACACACAGTGTCTCTAATACACTATCTCTCACACACAGAGTCTCTGATACACTGTGTCACACACACTGTCTCTAATGCACTGTCTCACACACAGTGTCTCTAATACACTGTCTCACACACACAGTGTCTCTAATACACTGTCTCTCACGCACAGTGTCTCTAATACACTGTCTCTCACACACAGTGTCTTTAATACACTGTCTCTCACACACAGTGTCTCTAATACGCTGTCTCACACAGTGTCTCTAATACGCTGTCTCACACATAGTGTCTCTAATACACTGTCTCACTCACACGATGTCTCTAATACACTGTCTCACACACAGTGTCTCTAATACACTGTCTCACACACTGTCTCTAATACACTTTCTCACACACAGTGTCTCTAATACACTGTCTCACAGTGTCTCTAATACACTGTTGTACACACAGTGTCTCTAATACGCTGTCTCACACAGTGTCTCTAATACGCTGTCTCACACAGTGTCTCTAATACGCTGTCTCACACACAGTCTGTAATACACTGTCTCACACAGTGTGTCTCTAATACACTGTGTCACACACAGTGTCTCTAATGCACTGTCTGTCACACACAGTGTCTCTAATACACTGTCTCACATACAGTGTCTCTAATGCACTGTCTCACACATGGTGTCTCTAATACACACTCTCTCACACGGTGTCTCTAATACACTGTCACACACTGTCTCTAATACACTGTCTCACACACAGTGTCTCTAATACACTGTCTCTCACACACAGTGTCTCTAATGCACTATCTCTCACACACAGTGTCTCTAATACCCTGTGTCACACACACTGTCTCTAATACGCTGTCTCACACAGTGTCTCTAATACGCTGTCTCACAGTGTCTCTACTACGCTGTCTCACACACAGTGTCTCTAATACACTGTCTCACACAGAGTCTCTAATACGCTGTCTCACACACAGTCTCTAATACACTGTCTCACACAGAGTGTCTCTAATACACTGTGTCACACACACTGTCTCTAATGCACTGTCTCACACACAGTGTCTCTAATACACTGTCTCACACACACAGTGTCTCTAATACACTGTCTCTCACACACAGTGTCTCTAATACACTGTCTCTCACACACAGTGTCTCTAATACGCTGTCTCACACAGTGTCTCTAATACGCTGTCTCACAGTGTTTCTAATACGCTGTCTCACACACAGTGTCTCTAATACACTGTCTCACTCGCACGGTGTCTCTAATACACTGTCTCACACACAGTGTCTCTAATACACTGTTGTACACACAGTGTCTCTAATACGCTGTCTCACACAGTGTCTCTAATACGCTGTCTCACACAGTGTCTCTAATACGCTGTCTCACACACAGTCTCTAATACACTGTCTCACACAGAGTGTCTCTAATAAACTGTGTCACACACAGTGTCTCTAATGCACTGTCTCTCACACACAGTGTCTCTAATACACTATCACACACACTGTCTTTTATACACTATCTCTCACACAGAGTGTCTCTAATACGCTGTCTCACACAGTGTCTCTAATGCGCTGTCTCACACAGTGTCTCCAATACACTGTCTCAGACAGTGTCTCTAATGCACTGTCTCACACATGGTGTCTCTAATACACACTCTCTCACACGGTGTCTCTAATACACTGTCACACACTGTCTCTAATACACTGTCTCACACACAGTGTCTCTAATACACTGTCTCTCACAGACAGTGTCTCTAATACACTATCTCTCACACACAGTGTCTCTGATACCCTGTGTCAGACACACTGTCTCTAATGCACTGTCTCACACACAGTGTCTCTAATACACTGTCTCACACACACAGTGTCTCTAATACACTGTCTCTCACACACAGTGTCTCTAATACACTGTCTCTCACACACAGTGTCTCCAATACGCTGTCTCACACATTGTCTCTAATACGCTGTCTCACACAGTGTCTCTCATACGCTGTCTCACACACAGTGTCTCTAATACACTGTCTCACTCACACAGTGTCTGTAATACACTGTCTCTCACACGGTGTCTCTAATACACTGTCTCACACACGGTGTCTGAAATGCACTGTCCCACACACAGTGTCTCTAATACACTGTCTCACACACAGTGTCGCTAATACACTGTCTGTCACACAGTGTCTCTAATACACTGTCTCTCACAGTGTCTCTAATACACTGTCTCTCACAGTGTCTCTAATACACTGTCTCTCACACAGTGTCTCTAATACAGTATTGTACACACAGTGTCTCTCATGCACTGTCTCACACACAGTGTCTCTAATACACTGTCTCTCACACACAGTGTCTCTAATACACTGTCTCTCACACACAGTGTCTCTAATACACTATCTCTCACACACAGAGTCTCTGATACACTGTGTCACACACACTGTCTCTAATGCACTGTCTCACACACAGTGTCTCTAATACACTGTCTCACACACACAGTGTCTCTAATACACTGTCTCTCACGCACAGTGTCTCTAATACACTGTCTCTCACACACAGTGTCTTTAATACACTGTCTCTCACACACAGTGTCTCTAATACGCTGTCTCACACAGTGTCTCTAATACGCTGTCTCACACATAGTGTCTCTAATACACTGTCTCACTCACACGATGTCTCTAATACACTGTCTCACACACAGTGTCTCTAATACACTGTCTCACACACTGTCTCTAATACACTTTCTCACACACAGTGTCTCTAATACACTGTCTCACAGTGTCTCTAATACACTGTTGTACACACAGTGTCTCTAATACGCTGTCTCACACAGTGTCTCTAATACGCTGTCTCACACAGTGTCTCTAATACGCTGTCTCACACACAGTCTGTAATACACTGTCTCACACAGTGTGTCTCTAATACACTGTGTCACACACAGTGTCTCTAATGCACTGTCTGTCACACACAGTGTCTCTAATACACTGTCTCAAACACGGTGTCTCTAATACACTGTCTCACATACAGTGTCTCTAATGCACTGTCTCACACATGGTGTCTCTAATACACACTCTCTCACACGGTGTCTCTAATACACTGTCACACACTGTCTCTAATACACTGTCTCACACACAGTGTCTCTAATACACTGTCTCTCACACACAGTGTCTCTAATGCACTATCTCTCACACACAGTGTCTCTAATACCCTGTGTCACACACACTGTCTCTAATACGCTGTCTCACACAGTGTCTCTAATACGCTGTCTCACAGTGTCTCTACTACGCTGTCTCACACACAGTGTCTCTAATACACTGTCTCACTCTCACAGTGTCTCTAATAGACTGTCTCTCACAGTGTCTCTAATACACTGTCTCACACACTGTCTCTAATACGCTGTCTCACACAGTGTCTCTAATGCACTGTCTCACACAGAGTCTCTAATACGCTGTCTCACACACAGTCTCTAATACACTGTCTCACACAGAGTGTCTCTAATACACTGTGTCACACACACTGTCTCTAATGCACTGTCTCACACACAGTGTCTCTAATACACTGTCTCACACACACAGTGTCTCTAATACACTGTCTCTCACACACAGTGTCTCTAATACACTGTCTCTCACACACAGTGTCTCTAATACGCTGTCTCACACAGTGTCTCTAATACGCTGTCTCACAGTGTTTCTAATACGCTGTCTCACACACAGTGTCTCTAATACACTGTCTCACTCGCACGGTGTCTCTAATACACTGTCTCACACACAGTGTCTCTAATACACTGTTGTACACACAGTGTCTCTAATACGCTGTCTCACACAGTGTCTCTAATACGCTGTCTCACACAGTGTCTCTAATACGCTGTCTCACACACAGTCTCTAATACACTGTCTCACACAGAGTGTCTCTAATAAACTGTGTCACACACAGTGTCTCTAATGCACTGTCTCTCACACACAGTGTCTCTAATACACTATCACACACACTGTCTTTTATACACTATCTCTCACACAGAGTGTCTCTAATACGCTGTCTCACACAGTGTCTCTAATGCGCTGTCTCACACAGTGTCTCCAATACACTGTCTCAGACAGTGTCTCTAATGCACTGTCTCACACATGGTGTCTCTAATACACACTCTCTCACACGGTGTCTCTAATACACTGTCACACACTGTCTCTAATACACTGTCTCACACACAGTGTCTCTAATACACTGTCTCTCACAGACAGTGTCTCTAATACACTATCTCTCACACACAGTGTCTCTGATACCCTGTGTCAGACACACTGTCTCTAATGCACTGTCTCACACACAGTGTCTCTAATACACTGTCTCACACACACAGTGTCTCTAATACACTGTCTCTCACACACAGTGTCTCTAATACACTGTCTCTCACACACAGTGTCTCCAATACGCTGTCTCACACATTGTCTCTAATACGCTGTCTCACACAGTGTCTCTCATACGCTGTCTCACACACAGTGTCTCTAATACACTGTCTCACTCACACAGTGTCTGTAATACACTGTCTCTCACACGGTGTCTCTAATACACTGTCTCACACACGGTGTCTGAAATGCACTGTCCCACACACAGTGTCTCTAATACACTGTCTCACACACAGTGTCGCTAATACACTGTCTGTCACACAGTGTCTCTAATACACTGTCTCTCACAGTGTCTCTAATACACTGTCTCTCACAGTGTCTCTAATACACTGTCTCTCACACAGTGTCTCTAATACAGTATTGTACACACAGTGTCTCTCATGCACTGTCTCACACACAGTGTCTCTAATACACTGTCTCTCACACACAGTGTCTCTAATACACTGTCTCTCACACACAGTGTCTCTAATACACTATCTCTCACACACAGAGTCTCTGATACACTGTGTCACACACACTGTCTCTAATGCACTGTCTCACACACAGTGTCTCTAATACACTGTCTCACACACACAGTGTCTCTAATACACTGTCTCTCACGCACAGTGTCTCTAATACACTGTCTCTCACACACAGTGTCTTTAATACACTGTCTCTCACACACAGTGTCTCTAATACGCTGTCTCACACAGTGTCTCTAATACGCTGTCTCACACAGTGTCTCTAATACACTGTCTCACTCACACGATGTCTCTAATACACTGTCTCACACACAGTGTCTCTAATACACTGTCTCACACACTGTCTCTAATACACTTTCTCACACACAGTGTCTCTAATACACTGTCTCACAGTGTCTCTAATACACTGTTGTACACACAGTGTCTCTAATACGCTGTCTCACACAGTGTCTCTAATACGCTGTCTCACACAGTGTCTCTAATACGCTGTCTCACACAGTGTCTCTAATACGCTGTCTCACACACAGTCTGTAATACACTGTCTCACACAGTGTGTCTCTAATACACTGTGTCACACACAGTGTCTCTAATGCACTGTCTGTCACACACAGTGTCTCTAATACACTGTCTCAAACACGGTGTCTCTAATACACTGTCTCACATACAGTGTCTCTAATGCACTGTCTCACACATGGTGTCTCTAATACACACTCTCTCACACGGTGTCTCTAATACACTGTCACACACTGTCTCTAATACACTGTCTCACACACAGTGTCTCTAATACACTGTCTCTCACACACAGTGTCTCTAATGCACTATCTCTCACACACAGTGTCTCTAATACCCTCTGTCACACACACTGTCTCTAATACGCTGTCTCACACAGTGTCTCTAATACGCTGTCTCACAGTGTCTCTACTACGCTGTCTCACACACAGTGTCTCTAATACACTGTCTCACTCTCACAGTGTCTCTAATAGACTGTCTCTCACAGTGTCTCTAATACACTGTCTCACACACTGTCTCTAATACGCTGTCTCACACAGTGTCTCTAATGCACTGTCTCACACAGAGTCTCTAATACGCTGTCTCACACACAGTCTCTAATACACTGTCTCACACAGAGTGTCTCTAATACACTGTGTCACACACACTGTCTCTAATGCACTGTCTCACACACAGTGTCTCTAATACACTGTCTCACACACACAGTGTCTCTAATACACTGTCTCTCACACACAGTGTCTCTAATACACTGTCTCTCACACACAGTGTCTCTAATACGCTGTCTCACACAGTGTCTCTAATACGCTGTCTCACAGTGTTTCTAATACGCTGTCTCACACACAGTGTCTCTAATACACTGTCTCACTCGCACGGTGTCTCTAATACACTGTCTCACACACAGTGTCTCTAATACACTGTTGTACACACAGTGTCTCTAATACGCTGTCTCACACAGTGTCTCTAATACGCTGTCTCACACAGTGTCTCTAATACGCTGTCTCACACACAGTCTCTAATACACTGTCTCACACAGAGTGTCTCTAATAAACTGTGTCACACACAGTGTCTCTAATGCACTGTCTCTCACACACAGTGTCTCTAATACACTATCACACACACTGTCTTTTATACACTATCTCTCACACAGAGTGTCTCTAATACGCTGTCTCACACAGTGTCTCTAATGCGCTGTCTCACACAGTGTCTCCAATACACTGTCTCAGACAGTGTCTCTAATGCACTGTCTCACACATGGTGTCTCTAATACACACTCTCTTACACGGTGTCTCTAATACACTGTCACACACTGTCTCTAATACACTGTCTCACACACAGTGTCTCTAATACACTGTCTCTCACAGACAGTGTCTCTAATACACTATCTCTCACACACAGTGTCTCTGATACCCTGTGTCAGACACACTGTCTCTAATGCACTGTCTCACACACAGTGTCTCTAATACACTGTCTCACACACACAGTGTCTCTAATACACTGTGTCTCACACACAGTGTCTCTAATACACTGTCTCTCACACACAGTGTCTCCAATACGCTGTCTCACACATTGTCTCTAATACGCTGTCTCACACAGTGTCTCTCATACGCTGTCTCACACACAGTGTCTCTAATACACTGTCTCACTCACACAGTGTCTGTAATACACTGTCTCTCACACGGTGTCTCTAATACACTGTCTCACACACGGTGTCTGAAATGCACTGTCCCACACACAGTGTCTCTAATACACTGTCTCACACACAGTGTCGCTAATACACTGTCTGTCACACAGTGTCTCTAATACACTGTCTCTCACAGTGTCTCTAATACACTGTCTCTCACAGTGTCTCTAATACACTGTCTCTCACACAGTGTCTCTAATACAGTAATGTACACACAGTGTCTCTCATGCACTGTCTCACACACAGTGTCTCTAATACACTGTCTCTCACACACAGTGTCTCTAATACACTGTCTCTCACACACAGTGTCTCTAATACACTATCTCTCACACACAGAGTCTCTGATACACTGTGTCACACACACTGTCTCTAATGCACTGTCTCACACACAGTGTCTCTAATACACTGTCTCACACACACAGTGTCTCTAATACACTGTCTCTCACGCACAGTGTCTCTAATACACTGTCTCTCACACACAGTGTCTTTAATACACTGTCTCTCACACACAGTGTCTCTAATACGCTGTCTCACACAGTGTCTCTAATACGCTGTCTCACACATAGTGTCTCTAATACACTGTCTCACTCACACGATGTCTCTAATACACTGTCTCACACACAGTGTCTCTAATACACTGTCTCACACACTGTCTCTAATACACTTTCTCACACACAGTGTCTCTAATACACTGTCTCACAGTGTCTCTAATACACTGTTGTACACACAGTGTCTCTAATACGCTGTCTCACACAGTGTCTCTAATACGCTGTCTGACACAGTGTCTCTAATACGCTGTCTCACACACAGTCTGTAATACACTGTCTCACACAGTGTGTCTCTAATACACTGTGTTACACACAGTGTCTCTAATGCACTGTCTGTCACACACAGTGTCTCTAATACACTGTCTCAAACACGGTGTCTCTAATACACTGTCTCACATACAGTGTCTCTAATGCACTGTCTCACACATGGTGTCTCTAATACACACTCTCTCACACGGTGTCTCTAATACACTGTCACACACTGTCTCTAATACACTGTCTCACACACAGTGTCTCTAATACACTGTCTCTCACACACAGTGTCTCTAATGCACTATCTCTCACACACAGTGTCTCTAATACCCTGTGTCACACACACTGTCTCTAATACGCTGTCTCACACAGTGTCTCTAATACGCTGTCTCACAGTGTCTCTACTACGCTGTCTCACACACAGTGTCTCTAATACACTGTCTCACTCTCACAGTGTCTCTAATAGACTGTCTCTCACAGTGTCTCTAATACACTGTCTCACACACTGTCTCTAATACGCTGTCTCACACAGTGTCTCTAATGCACTGTCTCACACAGAGTCTCTAATACGCTGTCTCACACACAGTCTCTAATACACTGTCTCACACAGAGTGTCTCTAATACACTGTGTCACACACACTGTCTCTAATGCACTGTCTCACACACAGTGTCTCTAATACACTGTCTCACACACACAGTGTCTCTAATACACTGTCTCTCACACACAGTGTCTCTAATACACTGTCTCTCACACACAGTGTCTCTAATACGCTGTCTCACACAGTGTCTCTAATACGCTGTCTCACAGTGTTTCTAATACGCTGTCTCACACACAGTGTCTCTAATACACTGTCTCACTCGCACGGTGTCTCTAATACACTGTCTCTCACACGGTGTCTCTAATACACTGCCTCACACACGGTGTCTGTAATGCACTGTCCCACACACGGTGTCTCTAATGCACTGTCTCACACACAGTGTCTCTAATACACTGTCTCACACACTGTCTCTAATACACTTTCTCACACGCAGTGTCTCTAATACACTGTCTCTCCAACAGTGTCTCTAATACGCTGTCTCTCACAGTGTCTCTAATACACTGTCTCACACACAGTGTCTCTAATACACTATTGTACACACAGTGTCTCTAATACACTGTCTCACATTGTCTCTCATGCACTGTCTCAGACACAGTGTCTCTAATGCACTGTCTCTCACTTACAGTGTCTCTAATACACTGTCTCACACACACAGTGTCTCTAATACACTGTCTCTCACACACAGTGTCTCTAATACACTGTCTCTCACACACAGTGTCTCTAATACGCTGTCTCACACAGTGTCTCTAATACGCTGTCTCACAGTGTTTCTAATACGCTGTCTCACACACAGTGTCTCTAATACACTGTCTCACTCGCACGGTGTCTCTAATACACTGTCTCTCACACGGTGTCTCTAATACACTGCCTCACACACGGTGTCTGTAATGCACTGTCCCACACACGGTGTCTCTAATGCACTGTCTCACACACAGTGTCTCTAATACACTGTCTCACACACTGTCTCTAATACACTTTCTCACACACAGTGTCTCTAATACACTGTCTCTCCAACAGTGTCTCTAATACGCTGTCTCTCACAGTGTCTCTAATACACTGTCTCACACACAGTGTCTCTAATACACTATTGTACACACAGTGTCTCTAATACACTGTCTCACATTGTCTCTCATGCACTGTCTCAGACACAGTGTCTCTAATGCACTGTCTCTCACTTACAGTGTCTCTAATACACTATCTCTGACACACAGTGTCTCTAATACACTATCTCTCACACACAGTATCTCTAATACACTGTGTCACAGACACGGTCTCTAATGCACTGTCCCACACACGGTGTCTCTAATGTACTGTCTCACACACAGTGTCTCTAATACACTGTCTCAAACACAGTGTCTCAAATACACTGTCTCAAACACTATCTCTAGTACACTGTCTCACACACAGTGTCTCTAATACACTGTCTCTCACAGTGTCTCTAATACACTGTCTCTCACATTGTCTCTAATACACTGTTTCACACACAGTGTCTCTAATACACTGTTGTACACACAATGTCTCTAATACACTGTCTCACACACAGTGTCTCTAATACACTGTCTCAAACACGGTGTCTCTAATACACTGTCTCACACACAGTGTCTCTAATGCACTGTCTCACACATGGTGTCTCTAATACACACTCTCTCACATGGTGTCTCTAATACACTGTCACACACTGTCTCTAATACACTGTCTCTCAGACACAGTGTCTCTAATACACTATCTCTGACACACAGTGTCTCTAATACACTATCTCTCACACACAGTATCTCTAATACACTGTGTCACAGACACGGTCTCTAATGCACTGTCCCACACACGGTGTCTCTAATGTACTGTCTCACACACAGTGTCTCTAATACACTGTCTCAAACACTGTCTCTAATACACTGTCTCACACACAGTGTCTCTAATACACTGTCTCAAACACTGTCTCTAGTACACTGTCTCACACACAGTGTCTCTAATACACTGTCTCTCACAGTGTCTCTAATACACTGTCTCTCACATTGTCTCTAATACACTGTTTCACACACAGTGTCTCTAATAGACTGTCTCTCACAGTGTCTCTAATGCACTGTCTCACACACAGTGTCTCTAATACACTGTCTCACACACAGTGTCTCTAATGCACTGTCTCACACATGGTGTCTCTAACACACACTCTCTCACATGGTGTCTCTAATACACTGTCACACACTGTCTCTAATACACTGTCTCTCACAGACAGTGTCTCTAATACACTATCTCTCACACACAGTGTCTCTAATACCCTGTGTCACACACACTGTCTCTAATGCACTGTCTCACACACAGTGTCTCTAATACACTGTCTCACACACACAGTGTCTCTAATACACTGTCTCTCACACACAGTGTCTCTAATACACTGTCTCTCACACACAGTGTCTCTAATACGCTGTCTCACCCAGTGTCTCTAATACGCTGTCTCACACAGTGTCTTTAATACGCTGTCTCACAGTGTCTCTAATACGCTGTCTCACACACAGTGTCCCTAATACACTGTCTCACTCACACGGTGTCTCTAATACACTGTCTCTCACACGGTGTCTCTAATACACTGTCTCACACACGGTGTCTGTAATGCACTGTCCCACACACGGTGTCTCTAATGCACTGTCTCACACACAGTGTTTCTAATACACTGTCTCACATACTGTCTCTAATACACTTTCTCACACACAGTGTCTCTAATACACTGTCTCACACACAGTGTCGCTAATACACTGTCACTCACACAGTGTCTAATACACTGTCTCTCACAGTGTCTCTAATACACTGTCTCTCACACAGTGTCTCTAATACGCTGTCTCACACAGTGTCTCTAATACACTGTCTCAGACAGTGTCTCTAATACACTGTCTCTCACGCACAGTGTCTCTAATACACTGTCACACACACTGTCTCTAATGCACTGTCTCACACACAGTGTCTCTAATACACTGTCTCTCACACACACAGTGTCTCTAATACACTGTCTCTCACGCACAGTGTCTCTAATACACTGTCTCACACACTGTCTCTAATACACTTTCTCACACACAGTGTCTCTAATACACTGTCTCAGAGTGTCTCGAATACACTGTCTCTCACAGTGTCTCTAATACACTGTCTCACACACAGTGTCTCTAATACACTGTTGTACACACAGTGTCTCTAATACGCTGTCTCACACAGTGTCTCTAATACGCTGTCTCACACAGTGTCTCTAATACGCTGTCTCACACAGTGTCTCTAATACGCTGTCTCACACACAGTCTCTAATACACTGTCTCACACAGAGTGTCTAATACACTGTGTCACACACAGTGTCTCTAATGCACTGTCTCTCACACACAGTGTCTCTAATACACTATCACACACACTGTCTTTTAGACACTATCTCTCACACAGAGTGTCACTAATACGCTGTCTCACACAGTGTCTCTAATGCGCTGTCTCACACAGTGTCTCTAATACACTGTCTCAGACAGTGTCTCTAATACACTGTCTCATACACGGTGTCTCTAATGCACTGTCTCACACACAGTGTCTCTAATGCACTGTCTCACACACAGTGTCTCTAATACACTGTCTCGAACACGGTGTCTCTAATACACTGTCTCACATACAGTGTCTCTAATGCACTTGTATCACACATGGTGTCTCTAATACACACTCTCTCACACAGTGTCTCTAATGCACTGTCGTTCACACACAGTGTCTCTAATGCACTATCTCTCACACACAGTGTCTCTAATACCCTGTGTCACACACACTGTCTCTAATGCACGGTCTCACACACAGTGTCTCTAATGCACTGTCTCACACATACAGTGTCTCTAATACACTGTCTCTCACACACAGTGTCTCTAATACACTATCTGTCACACACAGTGTCTTTTATATACTATCTCACACACAGTGTCTCTAATACGCTGTCTCACACAGTGCCTCTAATACGCTGTCTCACAGTGTCTCTACTACGCTGTCTCACACACAGTGTCTCTAATACACTGTCTCACTCTCACAGTGTCTCTAATACACTGTCTCTCACAGTGTCTCTAATACACTGTCTCATACACTGTCTCTAAGACGCTGTCTCACACAGTGTCTCTAATTCACTGTCTCACACAGTGTCTCTAATACGCTGTCTCACACACAGTCTCTAATACACTGTCTCACACAGAGTGTCTCTAATACACTGTGTCACACACAGTGTCTCTAATGCACTGTCTCTCACACGCAGTGTCTCTAGTACACTATCACACACAGTGTCTTTTATACACTATCTCTCACGCAGAGTGTCTCTAATCCGCTGTCTCACACAGTGTCTCTAATACGCTGTCTCACACAGTGTCTCTAATACACTGTCTCACACAGAGTCTCTAATACGCTGTCTCACACACAGTCTCTAATACACTGTCTCACACACACAGTGTCTCTAATACACTGTCTCTCACACACAGTGTCTCTAATACGCTGTCTCACACAGTGTCTCTAATACGCTGCCTCACAGTGTCTCTAATACGCTGTCTCACACACAGTGTCTCTAATACACTGTCTCACACACAGTGTCTCTAATACACTGTCTCACTCACACGGTGTCTCTAGTACACTGTCTCTCACACGGTGTCTCTAATACACTGCCTCACACACGGTGTCTGTAATGCACTGTCCCACACACGGTGTCTCTAATGCACTGTCTCACACACGGTGTCTCTAATACACTGTCTCACACACAGTCTCTAATACACTTTCTCACTCACAGTGTCTCACACACAGTGTCGCTAATACACTGTCTCTCCAACAGTGTCTCTAATACACTGTCTCTCACAGTGTCTCTAATACACTGTCTCTCACAGTGTCTCTAATACACTGTCTCACACACAGTGTCTCTAATACACTGTCTCACACAGTGTCTCTAATACACTGTCTGACACAGAGTGATTCTAATACACTGTCTCACTCACACAGTGTCTCTAATACACTGTCTCACACACGGTGTCTTTAATGCACTGTCTCAAACATGGTGTCTCTAATACACTGTCTCAAACACGGTGTCTCTAATTCACTGTCTCATACACAGTGTCTCTAATGCACTGTCTCAAACACGGTGTCTCTAATACACTGTATCAAACACTGTGTCTCTAATACACTGTCTGACACACAGTGTCTCTAATACACTGTCTCTCAGACACAGTGTCTCTAATACACTATCTGTCACACACTGTGTCTCTAATACACTATCTCTCACAGACAGTGTCTCTAATACACTGTGTCACAGACACGGTCTCTAATGCACTGTCCCACACACGGTGTCTCTAATGTACTGTCTCACACACAGTGTCTCTAATACACTGTCTCAAACACTGTCTCTAATACACTGTCTCACACACAGTGTCTCTAGTACACTGTCTCACACACAGTGTCTCTAATACACTGTCTCTCACAGACAGTGTCTCTAATGCACTGTCTCTCACATTGTCTCTAATACACTGTTTCACACACAGTGTCTCTAATGCACTGTCTCACACACAGTGTCTCTAATACACTGTCTCACACACAGTGTCTCTAATGCACTGTCTCACACATGGTGTCTCTAATACACACTCTCTCACACGGTGTCTCTAATACACTGTCACACACTGTCTCTAATACACTGTCTCTCACAGACAGTGTCTCTAATACACTGTCTCTCACAGACAGTGTCTCTAATACACTATCTCTCACTCACAGTGTCTCTAATACCCTGTGTCACACACACTGTCTCTAATGCACTGTCTCACACACAGTGTCTCTAATACACTGTCTCACAGACACAGTGTCTCTAATACACTGTCTCTCACACACAGTGTCTCTAATACACTGTCTCTCACACACAGTGTCTCCAATACGCTGTCTCACCCAGTGTCTCTAATACGCTGTCTCACACAGTGTCTCTAATACGCTGTCTCACAGTGTCTCTAATACGCTGTCTCACACACAGTGTCTCTAATACACTGTCTCACTCACACGGTGTCACTAATACACTGTCTCTCACACGGTGTCTCTAATACACTGTCTCACACACGGTGTCTGTAATGCACTGTCCCACACACAGTGTCTCTAATGCACTGTCTCACACACAGTGTTTCTAATACACTGTCTCACACACTGTCTGTAATACACTTTCTCACACACAGTGTCTCTAATACACTGTCTCACACACAGTGTCGCTAATACACTGTCTCTCACAGTGTCTGTAATACACTGTCTCTCACACAGTGTCTCTAATACACTATTGTACACACAGTGTCTCTCATGCACTGTCTCAGACACAGTGTCACTAATGCACTGTCTCACACAGTGTCTCTAATACACTGTCTCTCACACACAGTGTCTCTAATACACTATCACTCACACACAGTGTCTCTGATACACTGTGTCACACACACTGTCTCTAATGCACTGTCTCACACACAGTGTCTCTAATACACTGTCTCACACACACAGTGTCTCTAATACACTGTCTCTCACGCACAGTGTCTCTAATACACTGTCTCACACACTGTCTCTAATACACTTTCTCACACACAGTGTCTCTAATACACTGTCTCACAGTGTCTCTAATACACTGTCTCTCACAGTGTCTCTAATACACTGTCTCACACACAGTGTCTCTAATACACTGTTGTACACACAGTGTCTCTAATACGCTGTCTCACACAGTGTCTCTAATACGCTGTCTCACACACAGTCTCTAATACACTGTCTCATACACGGTGTCTCTAATGCACTGTCTCACACACAGTGTCCCTAATGCACTGTCTCACACACAGTGTCTCTAATACACTGTCTCAAACACGGTGTCTCTAATACACTGTCTCACATACAGTGTCTCTAATGCACTGTCTCACACATGGTATCTCTAATACACACTCTCTCACACGGTGTCTCTAATACACTGTCACACACTGTCTCTAATACACTGTCTCACACACAGTGTCTCTAATACACTGTCTCTCACACACAGTGTCTCTAATGCACTATCTCTCACACACAGTGTCTCTAATACCCTGTGTCACACACACTGTCTCTAATGCCCTGTCTCACACACAGTGTCTCTAATACACTGTCTCTCACACACAGTGTCTCTAATACGCTGTCTCACACAGTGCCTCTAATACGCTGTCTCACAGTGTCTCTACTACGCTGTCTCACACACAGTGTCTCTAATACACTGTCTCACTCTCACAGTGTCTCTAATACACTGTCTCTCACAGTGTCTCTAATACACTGTCTCATACACTGTCTCTAAGACGCTGTCTCACACAGTGTCTCTAATTCGCTGTCTCACACAGTGTCTCTAATACGCTGTCTCACACACAGTCTCTAATACACTGTCTCACACAGAGTGTCTCTAATACACTGTCACACACAGTGTCTCTAATGCACTGTCTCTCACACGCAGTGTCTCTAGTACACTATCACACACAGTGTCTCTAATACGCTGTCTCACACAGTGTCTCTAATACGCTGCCTCACAGTGTCTCTAATACGCTGTCTCACACACAGTGTCTCTAATACACTGTCTCACACACAGTGTCTCTAATACACTGTCTCACTCACACGGTGTCTCTAGTACACTGTCTCTCACACGGTGTCTCTAATACACTGTCTCACAGTGTCTCTAATACACTGTCTCTCACAGTGTCTCTAATACACTGTCTCACACACAGTGTCTCTAATACGCTGTCTCACACAGTGTCTCTAATACGCTGCCTCACAGTGTCTCTAATACGCTGTCTCACACACAGTGTCTCTAATACACTGTCTCACACACAGTGTCTCTAATACACTGTCTCACTCACACGGTGTCTCTAGTACACTGTCTCTCACACGGTGTCTCTAATACACTGTCTCACAGTGTCTCTAATACACTGTCTCTCACAGTGTCTCTAATACACTGTCTCACACCCAGTGTCTCTAATACACTGTTGTACACACAGTGTCTCTAATACGCTGTCTCACACAGTGTCTCTAATATGCTGTCTCACACAGTGTCTCTAATACGCTGTCTCACACACAGTCTCTAATACACTGTCTCATACACGGTGTCTCTAATGCACTGTCTCACACACAGTGTCCCTAATGCACTGTCTCACACACAGTGTCTCTAATACACTGTCTCAAACACGGTGTCTCTAATACACTGTCTCACATACAGTGTCTCTAATGCACTGTCTCACACATGGTGTCTCTAATACACACTCTCTCACACGGTGTCTCTAATACACTGTCACACACTGTCTCTAATACACTGTCTCACACACAGTGTCTCTAATACACTGTCTCTCACACACAGTGTCTCTAATGCACTATCTCTCACACACAGTGTCTCTAATACCCTGTGTCACACACACTGTCTCTAATGCCCTGTCTCACACACAGTGTCTCTAATACACTGTCTCTCACACACAGTGTCTCTAATACGCTGTCTCACACAGTGCCTCTAATACGCTGTCTCACAGTGTCTCTACTACGCTGTCTCACACACAGTGTCGCTAATACACTGTCTCACTCTCAGTGTCTCTAATACACTGTCTCTCACAGTGTCTCTAATACACTGTCTCATACACTGTCTCTAAGACGCTGTCTCACACAGTGTCTCTAATTCGCTGTCTCACACAGTGTCTCTAATACGCTGTCTCACACACAGTCTCTAATACACTGTCTCACACAGAGTGTCTCTAATACACTGTGTCACACACAGTGTCTTTTATACACTATCTCTCACGCAGAGTGTCTCTAATACGCTGTCTCACACAGTGTCTCTAATACGCTGTCTCACACAGTGTCTCTAATACACTGTCTCACACAGAGTCTCTAATACGCTGTCTCACACACAGTCTCTAATACACTGTCTCACACACACAGTCTCTAATACACTGTCTCTCACACACAGTGTCTCTAATACGCTGTGTCACACAGTGTCTCTAATACGCTGCCTCACAGTGTCTCTAATACGCTGTCTCACACACAGTGTCTCTAATACACTGTCTCACACACAGTGTCTCTAATACACTGTCTCACTCACACGGTGTCTCTAGTACACTGTCTCTCACACGGTGTCTCTAATACACTGCCTCACACACGGTGTCTGTAATGCACTGTCCCACACACGGTGTCTCTAATGCACTGTCTCACACACGGTGTCTCTAATACACTGTCTCACACACAGTCTCTAATACACTTTCTCACTCACAGTGTCTCACACACAGTGTCGCTAATACACTGTCTCTCCAACAGTGTCTCTAATACACTGTCTCTCACAGTGTCTCTAATACACTGTCCCTCACAGTGTCTCTAATACACTGTCTCACACACAGTGTGTCTAATACACTATTGTACACACAGTGTCTCTAATACACTGTCTCACATTGTCTCTCATGCACTGTCTCACGCACAGTGTCTCTAATGCACTGTCTCTCACTGACAGTGTCTCTAATACACTGTCTCTCACACACAGTGTCTCTAACACACTATCTCTCACACACAGTGTCTCTGATACACTGTGTCACACACACTGTCTCTAATGCACTGTCTCACACACAGTGTCTCTAATACACTGTCTCACACAGTGTCTCTAATACACTGTCTCACACAGAGTGATTATAATGCACTGTCTCACTCACACAGTGTCTCTAATACACTGTCTCACACACGGTGTCTTTAACACACTGTCTCAAACATGGTGTCTCTAATACACTGTCTCAAACACGGTGTCTCTAATACACTGTCTCATACACAGTGTCTCTAATGCACTGTCTCAAACACGGTGTCTCTAATACACTGTATCAAACACTGTGTCTCTAATACACTGTCTCACACACAGTGTCTCTAATACACTATCTGTCTCACACAGTGTCTCTAATACACTGTCTCACACAGAGTCTCTAATACGCTGTCTCACACACAGTCTCTAATACACTGTCTCACACACACAGTGTCTCTAATACACTGTCTCTCACACACAGTGTCTCTAATACGCTGTCTCACACAGTGTCTCTAATACGCTGCCTCACAGTGTCTCTAATACGCTGTCTCACACACAGTGTCTCTAATACACTGTCTCACACACAGTGTCTCTAATACACTGTCTCACTCACACGGTGTCTCTAATACACTGTCTCTCACACGGTGTCTCTAATACACTGCCTCACACACGGTGTCTGTAATGCACTGTCCCACACACGGTGTCTCTAATGCACTGTCTCACACACAGTGTCTCTAATACACTGTCTCACACACAGTCTCTAATACACTTTCTCACTCACAGTGTCTCACACACAGTGTCGCTAATACACTGTCTCTCCAACAGTGTCTCTAATACACTGTCTCTCACAGTGTCTCTAATACACTGTCTCTCACAGTGTCTCTAATACACTGTCTCACACACAGTGTCTCTAATACACTATTGTACACACAGTGTCTCTAATACGCTGTCTCACATTGTCTCTCATGCACTGTCTCACGCACAGTGTCTCTAATGCACTGTCTCTCACTGACAGTGTCTCTAATACACTGTCTCTCACACACAGTGTCTCTAATACACTATCTCTCACACACAGTGTCTCTGATACACTGTGTCACACACACTGTCTCTAATGCACTGTCTCACACACAGTGTCTCTAATACACTGTCTCACACAGTGTCTCTAATACACTGTCTCACACAGAGTGATTATAATGCACTGTCTCACTCACACAGTGTCTCTAATACACTGTCTCACACACGGTGTCTTTAATACACTGTCTCAAACACTGTGTCTCTAATACACTGTCTCAAACACGGTGTCTCTAATACACTGTCTCATACACAGTGTCTCTAATGCACTGTCTCAAACACGGTGTCTCTAATACACTGTATCAAACACTGTGTTTCTAATACACTGTCTCACACACAGTGTCTCTAATACACTGTCTCTCAGACACAGTGTCTCTAATACACTGTCTCTCAGACACAGTGTCTCTAATACACTATCTGTCACACACAGTGTCTCTAATACACTATCTCTCACACACAGTGTCTCTAATACACTGTGTCACAGACACGGTCTCTAATGCACTGTCCCACACACAGTGTCTGTAATGTACTGTCTCACACACAGTGTCTCTAATACACTGTCTCAAACACTTTCTCTAATACACTGTCTCACACACAGTGTCTCTAGTACACTGTCTCACACACAGTGTCTCTAATACACTGTCTATCACAGTGTCTCTCATACACTGTCTCACACACAGTGTCTCTAATGCACTGTCTCACACATGGTGTCTCTAATACACACTCTCTCACACGGTGTCTCTAATACACTGTCACACACTGTCTCTAATACACTGTCTCTCACAGACAGTGTCTCTGATACACTGTCTCTCACACACAGTGTCTCTAACACACTATCTCTCACACACAGTGTCTCTGATACACTGTGTCACACACACTGTCTCTAATGCACTGTCTCACACTCAGTGTCTCTAATACACTGTCTCACACAGTGTCTCTAATACACTGTCTCACACAGAGTGATTATAATGCACTGTCTCACTCACACAGTGTCTCTAATACACTGTCTCACACACGGTGTCTTTAATACACTGTCTCAAACATGGTGTCTCTAATACACTGTCTCAAACACGGTGTCTCTAATACACTGTCTCATACACAGTGTCTCTAATGCACTGTCTCAAACACGGTGTCTCTAATACACTGTATCAAACACTGTGTCTCTAATACACTGTCTCACACACAGTGTCTCTAATACACTATCTGTCTCACACAGTGTCTCTAATACACTGTCTCACACAGAGTCTCTAATACGCTGTCTCACACACAGTCTCTAATACACTGTCTCACACACACAGTGTCTCTAATACACTGTCTCTCACACACAGTGTCTCTAATACGCTGTCTCACACAGTGTCTCTAATACGCTGCCTCACAGTGTCTCTAATACGCTGTCTCACACACAGTGTCTCTAATACACTGTCTCACACACAGTGTCTCTAATACACTGTCTCACTCACACGGTGTCTCTAATACACTGTCTCTCACACGGTGTCTCTAATACACTGCCTCACACACGGTGTCTGTAATGCACTGTCCCACACACGGTGTCTCTAATGCACTGTCTCACACACAGTGTCTCTAATACACTGTCTCACACACAGTCTCTAATACACTTTCTCACTCACAGTGTCTCACACACAGTGTCGCTAATACACTGTCTCTCCAACAGTGTCTCTAATACACTGTCTCTCACAGTGTCTCTAATACACTGTCTCTCACAGTGTCTCTAATACACTGTCTCACACACAGTGTCTCTAATACACTATTGTACACACAGTGTCTCTAATACGCTGTCTCACATTGTCTCTCATGCACTGTCTCACGCACAGTGTCTCTAATGCACTGTCTCTCACTGACAGTGTCTCTAATACACTGTCTCTCACACACAGTGTCTCTAATACACTATCTCTCACACACAGTGTCTCTGATACACTGTGTCACACACACTGTCTCTAATGCACTGTCTCACACACAGTGTCTCTAATACACTGTCTCACACAGTGTCTCTAATACACTGTCTCACACAGAGTGATTATAATGCACTGTCTCACTCACACAGTGTCTCTAATACACTGTCTCACACACGGTGTCTTTAATACACTGTCTCAAACACTGTGTCTCTAATACACTGTCTCAAACACGGTGTCTCTAATACACTGTCTCATACACAGTGTCTCTAATGCACTGTCTCAAACACGGTGTCTCTAATACACTGTATCAAACACTGTGTTTCTAATACACTGTCTCACACACAGTGTCTCTAATACACTGTCTCTCAGACACAGTGTCTCTAATACACTGTCTCTCAGACACAGTGTCTCTAATACACTATCTGTCACACACAGTGTCTCTAATACACTATCTCTCACACACAGTGTCTCTAATACACTGTGTCACAGACACGGTCTCTAATGCACTGTCCCACACACAGTGTCTGTAATGTACTGTCTCACACACAGTGTCTCTAATACACTGTCTCAAACACTTTCTCTAATACACTGTCTCACACACAGTGTCTCTAGTACACTGTCTCACACACAGTGTCTCTAATACACTGTCTATCACAGTGTCTCTCATACACTGTCTCACACACAGTGTCTCTAATGCACTGTCTCACACATGGTGTCTCTAATACACACTCTCACACGGTGTCTCTAATACACTGTCACACACTGTCTCTAATACACTGTCTCTCACAGACAGTGTCTCTGATACACTATCTCTCACACACAGTGTCTCTAATACCCTGTGTCACACACACTGTCTCTAATGCACTGTCTCACACACAGTGTCTCTAATACACTGTCTCACACCCACAGTGTCTCTAATACACTGTCTCTCACACACAGTGTCTCTAATACACTGTCTCTCACACACAGTGTCTCCAATACGCTGTCTCACCCAGTGTCTCTAATACGCTGTCTCACACAGTGTCTCTAATACGCTGTGTCACACACAGTGTCGCTAATACACTGTCTCTCACACAGTGTCTCTAATACACTGTCTCTCACAGTGTCTCTAATACACTGTCTCTCACACAGTGTCTCTAATACACTATTGTACACACAGTGTCTCTCATGCACTGTCTCACACACAGTGTCTCTCATGCACTATCTCACACACAGTGTCTCTAATACACTGTCTCTCACACACAGTGTCTCTAATACACTATCTCTCACACACAGTGTCTCTGATACACTGTGTCACACACACTGTCTCTAATGCACTGTCTCACACACAGTGTCTCTAATACACTGTCTCACACACACAGTGTCTCTAATACACTGTCTCTCACGCACAGTGTCTCTAATACACTGTCTCACACACTGTCTCTAATACACTTTCTCACACACTGTGTCTCTAATACACTGTCTCACAGTGTCTCTAATACACTGTCTCTCACAGTGTCTCTAATACACTGTCTCACACACAGTGTCTCTAATACACTGTTGTACACACAGTGTCTCTAATACGCTGTGTCACACAGTGTCTCTAATACGCTGTCTCACACAGTGTCTCTAATACGCTGTCTCACACACCGTCTCTAATACACTGTCTCACACAGAGTGTCTCTAATACACTATCACACACACTGTCTTTTAGACACTATCTCTCACACAGAGTGTCTCTAATACGCTGTCTCACACAGTGTCTCTAATGCGCTGTCTCACACAGTGTCTCTAATACAGTCTCAGACAGTGTCTCTAATACACTGTCTCATACACTGTGTCTCTAATGCACTGTCTCACACACAGTGTCTCTAATGCACTGTCTCACACACAGTGTCTCTAATACACTGCCTCAAACACGGTGTCTCTAATACACTGTCTCACATACAGTGTCTCTAATGCACTGTCTGACACATGGTGTCTCTAATACACACTGTCTCACACAGTGTCTCTAATACACTGTCTCTCACACACAGTGTCTCTAATGCACTATCTCTCACACAGAGTGTCTCTAATACCCTGTGTCACACACACTGTCTCTAATGCACGGTCTCACACACAGTGTCTCTAATGCACTGTCTCACACACACAGTGTCTCTAATACACTGTCTCTCACACACAGTGTCTCTAATACACTATCTGTCACACATAGTGTCTTTTATACACTATCTCGCACACAGTGTCTCTAATACGCTGTCTCACACAGTGTCTCTAATACGCTGTCTCACACACAGTGTCTCTAATACACTGTCTCACACAGTGTCTCTAATACACTGTCTCTCACAGTGTCTCTAATACACTGTCTCTCACACACAGTGTCTCTAATGCACTATCTCTCACACACAGTGTCTCTAATACCCTGTGTCACACACACTGTCTCTAATGCACTGTCTCACACACAGTGTCTCTAATACGCTGTCTCACACACAGTGTCTCTAATACACTGTCTGTCACACGGTGTCTCTAATACGCTGTCTCACACATGGTATCTCGAGTACACTGTCTCTCATACAGTGTCTAATACACTGTCTCTCACACGGTGTATCTAATACACTGTCTCACACATAGTGTCTCTAATGCACTGTCTCACACACAATGTCTCTAATACACTGTCTCTCACACAGTGTCTCTAATACACTGTCTCTCACAGTGTCTCTAATACACTGTCTCTCACAGTGTCTCTAATACACTGTCTCACACACAGTGTCTCTAATACACTGTTGTACACACAATGTCTCTAATACGCTGTCTCACACAGTGTCTCTAATACGCTGTCTCACACAGTGTCTCTAATACGCTGTCTCACACAGTGTCTCTGATACGCTGTCTCACACACAGTCTCTAATACACTGTCTCACACAGAGTGTCTCTAATACTCTGTGTCACACACAGTGTCTCTAATGCACTGTCTGACACACAGTGTCTCTAATGCCCTGTCTCTCAGATACAGTGTCTCTAATACACTGTCTCACACACAGTGTCTCTAATACACTGTCTATCACACACAGTATCTTTTATACACTATCTCACACACAGTGTCTCTAATATGCTGTCTCACACAGTGTCTCTAATACGCTGTCTCACACACAGTGTCTCTAATACACTGTCTCACTCACACAGTGTCTCTAATACCCTGTCTCACACACGGTGTCTCTAATACACTGTCTCAAACACGGTGTCTCTAATACACTGTCTCAAACACGGTGTCTCTAATACACTGTCATACAGGGTGTCTCTAATGCACTGTCTCAAGCACGGTGTCTCTAATACACTGTATCAAACTATGTGTCCCCAATACACTGTCTCACACACAGTGTCTCTAATACACTGTCTATCAGACACAGTGTCTCTAATACACTATCTCTCACACAGTGTCTCTAATACGCTGTCTCACATACAGTGTCTCTAATACACTGTCTCACTCACACGGTGTCTCTAATACACTGTCTCTCACACGGTGTCTCTAATACACTGTCTCACACACGGTGTCTGTAATACACTGTCCCACACACGGTGTCTCTAATGCACTGTCTCACACACAGTGTCTCTAATACACTGTCTCAAACACTGTCTCTAATACAATGTCTCACACACAGTGTCTCTAATACATTGTTTCACACACAGTGTCTCTAATACACTGTCTCTCACAGTGTTTCTAATACACTGTCTCTCACATTGTCTCTAATACACTGTTTCACACACAGTGTCTCTAATACACTGTCTCACACACAGTGTCTCTAATGCACTGTCTCACACATGGTGTCTCTAATACACACTCTCTCACACGGTGTCTCTAATACACTGTCACACACTGTGTCTAATACACTGTCTCACACACAGTGTCTCTAATACACTGTCTCTCACAGACAGTGTCTCTAATACACTATCTCTCACACACAGTGTCTCTAATACCCTGTCATACACACTGTCTCTAATGCACTGTCTCACACACAGTGTCTCTAATACACTGTCTCACACACACAGTGTCTCTAATACACTGTCTCTCACACACAGTGTCTCCAATAAGCTGTCTCACACATTGTCTCTAATACGCTCTCACACAGTGTCTCTAATACATTGTCTCACACACAGTGTCTCTAATGCACTATCTCTCACACACAGTGTCTCTAATACACTGTCTCACACACACAGTGTCTCTAATACACTGTCTCTCACACACAGTGTCTCCAATACACTGTCTCTAATACACTTTCTCACACACCGTGTCTCTAATACACTATCTCACAGTGTCTCTAATACACTGTCTCTCACAGTGTCTCTAATACACTGTCTCACACACAGTGTCTCTAATACACTGTTGTACACACAGTGTCTCTAATACGCTGTCTCACACAGTGTCTCTAATACGCTGTCTCACACAGTGTCTCTAATACGCTGTCTCACACAGTGTCTCTAATACGCTGTCTCACACACAGTCTCTAATACACTGTCTCACACAGAGTGTCTCTAATACACTGTGTCACATACAGTGTCTCTAATGCACTGTCTCTCACACACAGTGTCTCTAATGCACTATCACACACACTGTCTTTTATACACTATCTCTCACACAGAGTGTCTCTAATACGCTGTCTCACACAGTGTCTCTAATGCGCTGTCTCACACAGTGTCTCTAATACACTGTCTCAGACAGTGTCTCTAATACACTGTCTCTCACACACAGTGTCTCTAATACACTGTCAATCACACACAGTGTCTCTAATACGCTGTCTCACACAGTGTCTCTAATACGCTGTCTCACACACAGTGTCTCTAATACACTGTCTCACTCACACTGTGTCTCTAATACACTGTCTCTCACACGGTGTCTCTAATACACTGTCTCATACACGGTGTCTCTAATGCACTGTCTCACACACAGTGTCCCTAATGCACTGTCTCACACACAGTCTCTAATACACTTTCTCACTCACAGTGTCTCACACACAGTGTCGCTAATACACTGTCTCTCCAACAGTGTCTCTAATACACTGTCTCTCACAGTGTCTCTAATACACTGTCTCTCACAGTGTCTCTAATACACTGTCTCTCACAGTGTCTCTAATACACTGTCTCACACACAGTGTCTCTAATACACTATTGTACACACAGTGTCTCTAATACACTGTCTCACATTGTCTCTCATGCACTGTCTCACGCACAGTGTCTCTAATGCACTGTCTCTCACTGACAGTGTCTCTAATACATTGTCTCTCACACACAGTGTCTCTAATACACTATCTCTCACACACAGTGTCTCTGATACACTGTGTCACACACACTGTCTCTAATGCACTGTCTCACACACAGTGTCTCTAATACACTGTCTCACACAGTGTCTCTAATACACTGTCTCACACAGAGTGATTATAATGCACTGTCTCACTCACACAGTATCTCTAATACACTGTCTCACACACGGTGTCTTTAATACACTGTCTCAAACACGGTGTCTCTAATACACTGTCTCAAACACGGTGTCTCTAATACACTGTCTCATACACAGTGTCTCTAATGCACTGTCTCAAACACGGTGTCTCTAATACACTGTCTCAAACACTGTGTCTCTAATACACTGTCTCACACACAGTGTCTCTAATACACTGTCTCTCAGACGCAGTGTCTCTAATACACTGTCTCTCAGACACAGTGTCTCTAATACACTATCTGTCTCACACAGTGTCTCTAATACACTGTCTCACACAGAGTCTCTAATACGCTGTCTCACACACAGTCTCTAATACACTGTCTCACACACACAGTGTCTCTAATACACTGTCTCTCACACACAGTGTCTCTAATACGCTGTCTCACACAGTGTCTCTAATACGCTGCCTCACAGTGTCTCTAATACGCTGTCTCACACACAGTGTCTCTAATACACTGTCTCACACACAGTGTCTCTAATACACTGTCTCACTCACACGGTGTCTCTAATACACTGTCTCTCACACGGTGTCTCTAATACACTGCCTCACACACGGTGTCTGTAATGCACTGTCCCACACACGGTGTCTCTAATGCACTGTCTCACACACAGTGTCTCTAATACACTGTCTCACACACAGTCTCTAATACACTGTCTCACACAGAGTGTCTCTAATACACTGTGTCACATACAGTGTCTCTAATGCACTGTCTCTCACACACAGTGTCTCTAATACACTATCACACACACTGTCTTTTATACACTATCTCTCACACAGAGTGTCTCTAATACGCTGTCTCACACAGTGTCTCTAATGCGCTGTCTCACACAGTGTCTCTAATACACTGTCTCAGACAGTGTCTCTAATACACTGTCTCTCACACACAGTGTCTCTAATACACTGTCTCTCACACACAGTGTCTCTAATACGCTGTCTCACACAGTGTCTCTAATACGCTGTCTCACACAGTGTCTCTAATACGCTGTCTCACACACAGTGTCTCTAATACACTGTCTCACTCACACGGTGTCTCTAATACACTGTCTCTCACACGGTGTCTCTAATACACTGTCTCATACACGGTGTCTCTAATGCACTGTCTCACACACAGTGTCCCTAATGCACTGTCTTACACACAGTCTCTAATACACTTTCTCACTCACAGTGTCTCACACACAGTGTCGCTAATACACTGTCTCTCCAACAGTGTCTCTAATACACTGTCTCGAATACACTGTCTCTCACAGTGTCTCTAATACACTGTCTCTCACAGTGTCTCTAATACACTGTCTCACACACAGTGTCTCTAATACACTATTGTACACACAGTGTCTCTAATACACTGTCTCACATTGTCTCTCATGCACTGTCTCACGCACAGTGTCTCTAATGCACTGTCTCTCACTGACAGTGTCTCTAATACACTGTCTCTCACACACAGTATCTCTAATACACTATCTCTCACACACAGTGTCTCTGATACACTGTGTCACACACACTGTCTCTAATGCACTGTCTCACACACAGTGTCTCTAATACACTGTCTCACACAGTGTCTCTAATACACTGTCTCACACAGAGTGATTATAATGCACTGTCTCACTCACACAGTGTCTCTAATACACTGTCTCA
Organism: Mobula birostris; assembly: GCF_030028105.1. Lineage (NCBI taxonomy): Eukaryota > Metazoa > Chordata > Chondrichthyes > Myliobatiformes > Myliobatidae > Mobula > Mobula birostris. Next base: position 32,379,742 of record NC_092380.1, on the reverse strand, counting down.
CACACGGTGTCTTTAATACACTGTCTCAATCACGGTGTCTCTAATACACTGTCTCAAACACGGTGTCTCTAATACACTGTCTCATACACAGTGTCTCTAATGCACTGTCTCAAACACGGTGTCTCTAATGCACTGTATCAAACACTGTGTCTCTAATACACTGTCTCACACACAGTGTCTCTAATACACTGTCTCTCAGACACAGTGTCTCTAATACACTGTCTCTCAGACACAGTGTCTCTAATACACTATCTGTCTCACACAGTGTCTCTAATACACTGTCTCACACAGAGTCTCTAATACGCTGTCTCACACACAGTCTCTAATACACTGTCTCACACACACAGTGTCTCTAATACACTGTCTCTCACACACAGTGTCTCTAATACGCTGTCTCACACAGTGTCTCTAATACGCTGCCTCACAGTGTCTCTAATACGCTGTCTCACACACAGTGTCTCTAATACACTGTCTCACACACAGTGTCTCTAATACACTGTCTCACTCACACGGTGTCTCTAATACACTGTCTCTCACACGGTGTCTCTAATACACTGCCTCACACACGGTGTCTGTAATGCACTGTCCCACACACGGTGTCTCTAATGCACTGTCTCACACACAGTGTCTCTAATACACTGTCTCACACACAGTCTCTAATACACTTTCTCACTCACAGTGTCTCACACACAGTGTCGCTAATACACTGTCTCTCCAACAGTGTCTCTAATACACTGTCTCTCACAGTGTCTCTAATACACTGTCTCTCACAGTGTCTCTAATACACTGTCTCTCACAGTGTCTCTAATACACTGTCTCACACACAGTGTCTCTAATACACTATTGTACACACAGTGTCTCTAATACACTGTCTCACATTGTCTCTCATGCACTGTCTCACGCACAGTGTCTCTAATGCACTGTCTCTCACTGACAGTGTCTCTAATACACTGTCTCTCACACACAGTGTCTCTGATACACGGTGTCACACACACTGTCTCTAATGCACTGTCTCACACACAGTGTCTCTAATACACTGTCTCACACAGTGTCTCTAATACACTGTCTCACACAGTGTCTCTAATACACTGTCTCACACAGAATGATTATAATGCACTGTCTCACTCACACAGTGTCTCTAATACACTGTCTCACACACGGTGTCTTTAATACACTGTCTCAAACACGGTGTCTCTAATACACTGTCTCAAACACGGTGTCTCTAATACACTGTCTCATACACAGTGTCTCTAATGCACTGTCTCAAACACGGTGTCTCTAATACACTGTATCAAACACTGTGTCTCTAATACACTGTCTCACACACAGTGTCTCTAATACACTGTCTCACACACGGTGTCTTTAATACACTGTCTCAAACACTGTGTCTCTAATGCACTGTCTCAAACACGGTGTCTCTAATACACTGTATCAAACACTGTGTTTCTAATACACTGTCTCACACACAGTGTCTCTAATACACTGTCTCTCAGACACAGTGTCTCTAATACACTGTCTCTCAGACACAGTGTCTCTAATACACTATCTGTCACACACAGTGTCTCTAATACACTATCTCTCACACACAGTGTCTCTAATACACTGTGTCACAGACACGGTCTCTAATGCACTGTCCCACACACAGTGTCTGTAATGTACTGTCTCACACACAGTGTCTCTAATACACTGTCTCAAACACTGTCTCTAATACACTGTCTCACACACAGTGTCTCTAGTACACTGTCTCACACACAGTGTCTCTAATACACTGTCTATCACAGTGTCTCTCATACACTGTCTCACACACAGTGTCTCTAATGCACTGTCTCACACATGGTGTCTCTAATACACTGTCTCACACACACAGTGTCTCTAATACACTGTCTCTCACACACAGTGTCTCCAATACACTGTCTCACACACTGTCTCTAATACACTTTCTCACACACCGTGTCTCTAATACACTATCTCACAGTGTCTCTAATACACTGTCTCTCACAGTGTCTCTAATACACTGTCTCACAGACAGTGTCTCTAATACACTGTTGTACACACAGTGTCTCTAATACGCTGTCTCACACAGTGTCTCTAATACGCTGTCTCACACAGTGTCTCTAATACGCTGTCTCACACAGTGTCTCTAATACGCTGTCTCACACACAGTCTCTAATACACTGTCTCACACAGAGTGTCTCTAATACACTGTGTCACATACAGTGTCTCTAATGCACTGTCTCTCACACACAGTGTCTCTAATGCACTATCACACACACTGTCTTTTATACACTATCTCTCACACAGAGTGTCTCTAATACGCTGTCTCACACAGTGTCTCTAATGCGCTGTCTCACACAGTGTCTCTAATACACTGTCTCAGACAGTGTCTCTAATACACTGTCTCTCACACACAGTGTCTCTAATACACTGTCTCTCACACACAGTGTCTCTAATACGCTGTCTCACACAGTGTCTCTAATACGCTGTCTCACACACAGTGTCTCTAATACACTGTCTCACTCACACTGTGTCTCTAATACACTGTCTCTCACACGGTGTCTCTAATACACTGCCTCATACACGGTGTCTCTAATGCACTGTCTCACACACAGTGTCCCTAATGCACTGTCTCACACACAGTCTCTAATACACTTTCTCACTCACAGTGTCTCACACACAGTGTCGCTAATACACTGTCTCTCCAACAGTGTCTCTAATACACTGTCTCTCACAGTGTCTCTAATACACTGTCTCTCACAGTGTCTCTAATACACTGTCTCTCACAGTGTCTCTAATACACTGTCTCACACACAGTGTCTCTAATACACTATTGTACACACAGTGTCTCTAATACACTGTCTCACATTGTCTCTCATGCACTGTCTCACGCACAGTATCTCTAATGCACTGTCTCTCACTGACAGTGTCTCTAATACACTGTCTCTCACACACAGTGTCTCTAATACACTATCTCTCACACACAGTGTCTCTGATACACTGTGTCACACACACTGTCTCTAATGCACTGTCTCACACACAGTGTCTCTAATACACTGTCTCACACAGTGTCTCTAATACACTGTCTCACACAGAGTGATTATAATGCACTGTCTCACTCACACAGTGTCTCTAATACACTGTCTCACACACGGTGTCTTTAATACACTGTCTCAAACACGGTGTCTCTAATACACTGTCTCAAACACGGTGTCTCTAATACACTGTCTCATACACAGTGTCTCTAATGCACTGTCTCAAACACGGTGTCTCTAATACACTGTATCAAACACTGTGTCTCTAATACACTGTCTCACACACAGTGTCTCTAATACACTGTCTCTCAGACGCAGTGTCTCTAATACACTGTCTCTCAGACACAGTGTCTCTAATACACTATCTGTCTCACACAGTCTCTCTAATACACTGTCTCACACAGAGTCTCTAATACGCTGTCTCACACACAGTCTCTAATACACTGTCTCACACACACAGTGTCTCTAATACACTGTCTCTCACACACAGTGTCTCTAATACGCTGTCTCACACAGTGTCTCTAATACGCTGCCTCACAGTGTCTCTAATACGCTGTCTCACACACAGTGTCTCTAATACACTGTCTCACACACAGTGTCTCTAATACACTGTCTCACTCACACGGTGTCTCTAATACACTGTCTCTCACACGGTGTCTCTAATACACTGCCTCACACACGGTGTCTGTAATGCACTGTCCCACACACGGTGTCTCTAATGCACTGTCTCACACACAGTGTCTCTAATACACTGTCTCACACACAGTCTCTAATACACTGTCTCACACAGAGTGTCTCTAATACACTGTGTCACATACAGTGTCTCTAATGCACTGTCTCTCACACACAGTGTCTCTAATACACTATCACACACACTGTCTTTTATACACTATCTCTCACACAGAGTGTCTCTAATACGCTGTCTCACACAGTGTCTCTAATGCGCTGTCTCACACAGTGTCTCTAATACACTGTCTCAGACAGTGTCTCTAATACACTGTCTCTCACACACAGTGTCTCTAATACACTGTCTCTCACAGTGTCTCTAATACGCTGTCTCACACAGTGTCTCTTATACGCTGTCTCACACACAGTGTCTCTAATACACTGTCTCACTCACACGGTGTCTCTAATACACTGTCTCTCACACGGTGTCTCTAATACACTGTCTCATACACGGTGTCTCTAATGCACTGTCTCACACACAGTGTCCCTAATGCACTGTCTCACACACAGTCTCTAATACACTTTCTCACTCACAGTGTCTCACACACAGTGTCGCTAATACACTGTCTCTCCAACAGTGTCTCTAATACACTGTCTCGAATACACTGTCTCTCACAGTGTCTCTAATACACTGTCTCTCACAGTGTCTCTAATACACTGTCTCACACACAGTGTCTCTAATACACTATTGTACACACAGTGTCTCTAATACACTGTCTCACATTGTCTCTCATGCACTGTCTCACGCACAGTGTCTCTAATGCACTGTCTCTCACTGACAGTGTCTCTAATACACTGTCTCTCACACACAGTGTCTCTAATACACTATCTCTCACACACAGTGTCTCTGATACACTGTGTCACACACACTGTCTCTAATGCACTGTCTCACACACAGTGTCTCTAATACACTGTCTCACACAGTGTCTCTAATACACTGTCTCACACAGAGTGATTATAATGCACTGTCTCACTCACACAGTGTCTCTAATACACTGTCTCACACACGGTGTCTTTAATACACTGTCTCAAACACGGTGTCTCTAATACACTGTCTCAAACACGGTGTCTCTAATACACTGTCTCATACACAGTGTCTCTAATGCACTGTCTCAAACACGGTGTCTCTAATGCACTGTATCAAACACTGTGTCTCTAATACACTGTCTCACACACAGTGTCTCTAATACACTGTCTCTCAGACACAGTGTCTCTAATACACTGTCTCTCAGACACAGTGTCTCTAATACACTATCTGTCTCACACAGTGTCTCTAATACACTGTCTCACACAGAGTCTCTAATACGCTGTCTCACACACAGTCTCTAATACACTGTCTCACACACACAGTGTCTCTAATACACTGTCTCTCACACACAGTGTCTCTAATACGCTGTCTCACACAGTGTCTCTAATACGCTGCCTCACAGTGTCTCTAATACGCTGTCTCACACACAGTGTCTCTAATACACTGTCTCACACACAGTGTCTCTAATACACTGTCTCACTCACACGGTGTCTCTAATACACTGTCTCTCACACGGTGTCTCTAATACACTGTCTCTCACACGGTGTCTCTAATACACTGTCTCATACACGGTGTCTCTAATGCACTGTCTCACACACAGTGTCCCTAATGCACTGTCTCACACACAGTCTCTAATACACTTTCTCACTCACAGTGTCTCACACACAGTGTCGCTAATACACTGTCTCTCCAACAGTGTCTCTAATACACTGTCTCTCACAGTGTCTCTAATACACTGTCTCTCACAGTGTCTCTAATACACTGTCTCTCACAGTGTCTCTAATACACTGTCTCACACACAGTGTCTCTAATACACTATTGTACACACAGTGTCTCTAATACACTGTCTCACATTGTCTCTCATGCACTGTCTCACGCACAGTGTCTCTAATGCACTGTCTCTCACTGACAGTGTCTCTAATACACTGTCTCTCACACACAGTGTCTCTAATACACTATCTCTCACACACAGTGTCTCTGATACACTGTGTCACACACACTGTCTCTAATGCACTGTCTCACACACAGTGTCTCTAATACACTGTCTCACACAGTGTCTCTAATACACTGTCTCACACAGAGTGGTTATAATGCACTGTCTCACTCACACAGTGTCTCTAATACACTGTCTCACACACGGTGTCTTTAATACACTGTCTCAAACACGGTGTCTCTAATACACTGTCTCAAACACGGTGTCTCTAATACACTGTCTCATACACAGTGTCTCTAATGCACTGTCTCAAACACGGTGTCTCTAATACACTGTATCAAACACTGTGTCTCTAATACACTGTCTCACACACAGTGTCTCTAATACACTGTCTCTCAGACGCAGTGTCTCTAATACACTGTCTCTCAGACACAGTGTCTCTAATACACTATCTGTCTCACACAGTGTCTCTAATACACTGTCTCACACAGAGTCTCTAATACGCTGTCTCACACACAGTCTCTAATACACTGTCTCACACACACAGTGTCTCTAATACACTGTCTCTCACACACAGTGTCTCTAATACGCTGTCTCACACAGTGTCTCTAATACGCTGCCTCACAGTGTCTCTAATACGCTGTATCACACACAGTGTCTCTAATACACTGTCTCACACACAGTGTCTCTAATACACTGTCTCACTCACACGGTGTCTCTAATACACTGTCTCTCACACGGTGTCTCTAATACACTGCCTCACACACGGTGTCTGTAATGCACTGTCCCACACACGGTGTCTCTAATGCACTGTCTCACACACAGTGTCTCTAATACACTGTCTCACACACAGTCTCTAATACACTGTCTCACACAGAGTGTCTCTAATACACTGTGTCACATACAGTGTCTCTAATGCACTGTCTCTCACACACAGTGTCTCTAATACACTATCACACACACTGTCTTTTATACACTATCTCTCACACAGAGTGTCTCTAATACGCTGTCTCACACAGTGTCTCTAATGCGCTGTCTCACACAGTGTCTCTAATACACTGTCTCAGACAGTGTCTCTAATACACTGTCTCTCACACACAGTGTCTCTAATACACTGTCTCTCACAGTGTCTCTAATACGCTGTCTCACACAGTGTCTCTTATACGCTGTCTCACACACAGTGTCTCTAATACACTGTCTCACTCACACGGTGTCTCTAATACACTGTCTCTCACACGGTGTCTCTAATACACTGTCTCATACACGGTGTCTCTAATGCACTGTCTCACACACAGTGTCCCTAATGCACTGTCTCACACACAGTCTCTAATACACTTTCTCACTCACAGTGTCTCACACACAGTGTCGCTAATACACTGTCTCTCACAGTGTCTCTAATACACTGTCTCACACACAGTGTCTCTAATACACTATTGTACACACAGTGTCTCTAATACACTGTCTCACATTGTCTCTCATGCACTGTCTCACGCACAGTGTCTCTGATACACTGTGTCACACACACTGTCTCTAATGCACTGTCTCACACACAGTGTCTCTAATACACTGTCTCACACAGTGTCTCTAATACACTGTCTCACACAGAGTGATTATAATGCACTGTCTCACTCACACAGTGTCTCTAATACACTGTCTCACACACGGTGTCTTTAATACACTGTCTCAAACACGGTGTCTCTAATACACTGTCTCATACACAGTGTCTCTAATGCACTGTCTCAAACACGGTGTCTCTAATGCACTGTATCAAACACTGTGTCTCTAATACACTGTCTCACACACAGTGTCTCTAATACACTGTCTCTCAGACACAGTGTCTCTAATACACTGTCTCTCAGACACAGTGTCTCTAATACACTATCTGTCTCACACAGTGTCTCTAATACACTGTCTCACACAGAGTCTCTAATACGCTGTCTCACACACAGTCTCTAATACACTGTCTCACACACACAGTGTCTCTAATACACTGTCTCTCACACACAGTGTCTCTAATACGCTGTCTCACACAGTGTCTCTAATACGCTGCCTCACAGTGTCTCTAATACGCTGTCTCACACACAGTGTCTCTAATACACTGTCTCACACACAGTGTCTCTAATACACTGTCTCACTCACACGGTGTCTCTAATACACTGTCTCTCACACGGTGTCTCTAATACACTGCCTCACACACGGTGTCTGTAATGCACTGTCCCACACACGGTGTCTCTAATGCACTGTCTCACACACAGTGTCTCTAATACACTGTCTCACACACAGTCTCTAATACACTTTCTCACTCACAGTGTCTCACACACAGTGTCACTAATACACTGTCTCTCCAACAGTGTCTCTAATACACTGTCTCTCACAGTGTCTCTAATACACTGTCTCTCACAGTGTCTCTAATACACTGTCTCTCACAGTGTCTCTAATACACTGTCTCACACACAGTGTCTCTAATACACTATTGTACACACAGTGTCTCTAATACACTGTCTCACATTGTCTCTCATGCACTGTCTCACGCACAGTGTCTCTAATGCACTGTCTCTCACTGACAGTGTCTCTAATACACTGTCTCTCACACACAGTGTCTCTGATACACTATCTCTCACACACAGTGTCTCTGATACACGGTGTCACACACACTGTCTCTATTGCACTGTCTCACACACAGTGTCTCTAATACTCTGTCTCACACAGTGTCTCTAATACACTGTCTCACACAGTGTCTCTAATACACTGTCTCACACAGAATGATTATAATGCACTGTCTCACTCACACAGTGTCTCTAATACACTGTCTCACACACGGTGTCTTTAATACACTGTCTCAAACACGGTGTCTCTAATACACTGTCTCAAACACGGTGTCTCTAATACACTGTCTCATACACAGTGTCTCTAATGCACTGTCTCAAACACGGTGTCTCTAATACACTGTATCAAACACTGTGTCTCTAATACACTGTCTCACACACAGTGTCTCTAATACACTGTCTCTCAGACACAGTGTCTCTAATACACTGTCTCTCAGACACAGTGTCTCTAATACACTATCTGTCACACACAGTGTCTCTAATACACTATCTCTCACACACAGTGTCTCTAATACACTGTGTCACAGACACGGTCTCTAATGCACTGTCCCACACACGGTGTCTGTAATGTACTGTCTCACACACAGTGTCTCTAATACACTGTCTCAAACACTGTCTCTAATACACTGTCTCACACACAGTGTCTCTAGTACACTGTCTCACACACAGTGTCTCTAATACACTGTCTATCACAGTGTCTCTCATACACTGTCTCACACACAGTGTCTCTAATGCACTGTCTCACACATGGTGTCTAATACACACTCTCTCACACGGTGTCTCTAATACACTGTCACACACTGTCTCTAATACACTGTCTCTCACAGACAGTGTCTCTAATACACTATCTCTCACACACAGTGTCTCTAATACCCTGTGTCACACACACTGTCTCTAATGCACTGTCTCACACACAGTGTCTCTAATACGCTGTCTCACACACACAGTGTCTCTAATACACTGTCTCTCACACACAGTGTCTCTAATACACTGTCTCTCACACAGTGTCTCCAATACGCTGTCTCACCCAGTGTCTCTAATACGCTGTCTCACACAGTGTCTCTAATACGCTGTCTCACACACAGTGTCGCTAATACACTGTCTCTCACACAGTGTCTCTAATACACTGTCTCTCACAGTGTCTCTAATACACTGTCTCTCACACAGTGTCTCTAATACACTATTGTACACACAGCGTCTCTCATGCACTGTCTCACACACAGTGTCTCTAATGCACTGTCTCACACACAGTGTCTCTAATACACTGTCTCTCACACACAGTGTCTCTAATACACTATCTCTCACACACAGTGTCTCTGATACACTGTGTCACAGACACTGTCTCTAATGCACTGTCTCACACACAGTGTCTCTAATACACTGTCTCACACACACAGTGTCTCTAATACACTGTCTCTCACGCACAGTGTCTCTAATACACTGTCTCACACACTGTCTCTAATACACTTTCTCACACACAGTGTCTCTAATACACTGTCTCACAGTGTCTCTAATACACTGTCTCTCACAGTGTCTCTAATACACTGTCTCACACACAGTGTCTCTAATACACTGTTGTACACACAGTGTCTCTAATACGCTGTCTCACACAGTGTCTCTAATACGCTGTCTCACACAGTGTCTCTAATACGCTGTCTCACACACAGTCTCTAATACACTGTCTCACACAGAGTGTCTCTAATACACTGTGTCACACACAGTGTCTCTAATGCACTGTCTCTCACACACAGTGTCTCTAATACACTATCACACACACTGTCTTTTAGACACTATCTCTCACACAGAGTGTCTCTAATACGCTGTCTCACACAGTGTCTCTAATGCGCTGTGTCACACAGTGTCTCTAATACACTGTCTCAGACAGTGTCTCTAATACACTGTGTCATACACTGTGTCTCTAATGCACTGTCTCACACACAGTGTCTCTAATGCACTGTCTCACACACAGTGTCTGTAATACACTGCCTCAAACACGGTGTCTCCAATACACTGTCTCACATACAGTGTCTCTAATGCACTGTCTGACACATGGTGTCTGTAATACACACTGTCTCACACAGTGTCTCTAATACACTGTCTCTCACACACAGTGTCTCTAATGCACTATCTCTCACACACAGTGTCTCTAATACCCTGTGTCACACACACTGTCTCTAATGCACGGTCTCACACACAGTGTCTCTAATGCACTGTCTCACACACACAGTGTCTCTAATACACTGTCTCTCACACACAGTGTCTCTAATACACTATCTGTCACACACAGTGTCTTTTATACACTATCTCGCACACAGTGTCTCTAATACGGTGTCTCACACAGTGTCTCTAATACGCTGTCTCACACACAGTGTCTCTAATACACTGTCACACACACTGTCTCTAATGCACTGTCTCACACACAGTGTCTCTAATACGCTGTCTCACACACAGTGTCTCTAATACACTGTCTGTCACACGGTGTCTCTAATACGCTGTCTCACACATGGTATCTCGAGTGCACTGTCTCTCATACAGTGTCTAATACACTGTCTCTCACACGGTGTATCTAATACACTGTCTCACACATAGTGTCTCTAATGCACTGTCTCACACACAATGTCTCTAATACACTGTCTCTCACACAGTGTCTCTAATGCCCTGTCTCTCACATACAGTGTCTCTAATACACTGTCTCACACACAGTGTCTCTAATACACTGTCTATCACACACAGTATCTTTTATACACTATCTCACACACAGTGTCTCTAATATGCTGTCTCACACAGTGTCTCTAATACGCTGTCTCACACACAGTGTCTCTAATACACTGTCTCACTCACACAGTGTCTCTAATACCCTGTCTCACACACCGTGTCTCTAATACACTGTCTCAAACACGGTGTCTCTAATACACTGTCTCAAACACGGTGTCTCTAATACACTGTGTCATACAGGGTGTCTCTAATGCACTGTCTCTAGCACGGTGTCTCTAATACACTGTATCAAACAATGTGTCTTTAATACACTGTCTCACACACAGTGTCTCTAATACACTGTCTATCAGACACAGTGTCTCTAATACACTATCTCTCACACAGTGTCTCTAATACACTATCTCTCACACACAGTGTCTCTAATACACTGTGTCACACACACGGTCTCTAATGCACTGTCTCAATCACGGTGTCTCTAATACACTGTCTCAAACACGGTGCCTCTAATACACTGTCTCACACACAGTGTCTCTAATACGCTGTCTCACATACAGTGTCTCTAATACACTGTCTCACTCACACGGTGTCTCTAATACACTGTCTCTCACACTGTGTCTCTAATACACTGTCTCACACACGGTGTCTGTAATACACTGTCCCACACACGGTGTCTCTAATGCACTGTCTCACACACAGTGTCTCTAATACACTGTCTCAAACACTGTCTCTAATACACTGTCTCACACACAGTGTCTCTAATACATTGTTTCACACACAGTGTCTCTAATACACTGTCTCTCACACACAGTGTCTCTAATACCCTGTGTCACACACACTGTCTCTAATACACTGTCTCTCACACACAGTGTCTCCAATACGCTGTCTCACCCAGTGTCTCTAATACGCTGTCTCACACATTGTCTCTAATACGCTGTCTCACAGTGTCTCTAACACGCTGTCTCACACACAGTGTCTCTAATACACTGTCTCACTCACACGGTGTCTCTAATACACTGTCTCTCACACGGTGTCTCTAATACACTTTCTCACACACGGTGTCTGTAATGCACTGTCCCACACACGGTGTCTCTAATGCACTGTCTCACACACAGTGTTTCTAATACACTGTCTCACACACTGTCTGTAATACACTTTCTCACACACAGTGTCTCTAATACACTGTCTCACACACAGTGTCGCTAATACACTGTCTCTCACACAGTGTCTCTAATACACTGTCTCTCACAGTGTCTCTAATACACTGTCTCTCACACAGTGTCTCTAATACACTATTGTACACACAGTGTCTCTCATGCACTGTCTCAGACACAGTGTCTAATGCACTGTCTCACACACAGTGTCTCTAATACACTGTCTCTCACACACAGTGTCTCTAATACACTATCACTCACACACAGTGTCTCTGATACACTGCGTCACACACACTGTCTCTAATGCACTGTCTCACACACAGTGTCTCTAATACACTGTCTCACACACACAGTGTCTCTAATACACTGTCTCTCACGCACAGTGTCTCTAATACACTGTCTCACACACTGTCTCTAATACACTTTCTCACACACAGTGTCTCTAATACACTGTCTCACAGTGTCTCTAATACACTGTCTCTCACAGTGTCTCTAATACACTGTCTCACACACAGTGTCTCTAATACACTGTCTCAAACACGGTGTCTCTAATACACTGTCTCACATACAGTGTCTCTAATGCACTGTCTCACACATGGTGTCTCTAATACACACTCTCTCACACGGTGTCTCTAATACACTGTCACACACTGTCTCTAATACACTGTCTCACACACAGTGTCTCTAATACACTGTCTCTCACACACAGTGTCTCTAATGCACTATCTCTCACACACAGTGTCTCTAATACCCTGTGTCACACACACTGTCTCTAATGCCGTGTCTCACACACAGTGTCTCTAATACACTGTCTCTCACACACAGTGTCTCTAATACGCTGTCTCACACAGTGCCTCTAATACGCTGTCTCACAGTGTCTCTACTACGCTGTCTCACACACAGTGTCTCTAATACACTGTCTCACTCTCACAGTGTCTCTAATACACTGTCTCTCACAGTGTCTCTAATACACTGTCTCATACACTGTCTCTAAGACGCTGTCTCACACAGTGTCTCTAATTCGCTGTCTCACACAGTGTCTCTAATACGCTGTCTCACACACAGTCTCTAATACACTGTCTCACACAGAGTGTCTCTAATACACTGTGTCACACACAGTGTCTCTAATGCACTGTCTCTCACACGCAGTGTCTCTAGTACACTATCACACACAGTGTCTTTTATACACTATCTCTCACGCAGAGTGTCTGTAATACGCTGTCTCACACAGTGTCTCTAATACGCTGTCTCACACAGTGTCTCTAATACACTGTCTCACACAGAGTCTCTAATACGCTGTCTCACACACAGTCTCTAATACACTGTCTCACACACACAGTGTCTCTAATACACTGTCTCTCACACACAGTGTCTCTAATACGCTGTCTCACACAGTGCCTCTAATACGCTGCCTCACAGTGTCTCTAATACGCTGTCTCACACACAGTGTCTCTAATACACTGTCTCACACACAGTGTCTCTAATACACTGTCTCACTCACACGGTGTCTCTAGTACACTGTCTCTCACACGGTGTCTCTAATACACTGCCTCACACACGGTGTCTGTAATGCACTGTCCCACACACGGTGTCTCTAATGCACTGTCTCACACACGGTGTCTCTAATACACTGTCTCACACACAGTCTCTAATACACTTTCTCACTCACAGTGTCTCACACACAGTGTCGCTAATACGCTGTCTCTCCAACAGTGTCTCTAATACACTGTCTCTCACAGTGTCTCTAATACACTGTCTCTCACAGTGTCTCTAATACACTGTCTCACACACAGTGTCTCTAATACACTGTCTCACACAGTGTCTCTAATACACTGTCTGACACAGAGTGATTCTATAACACTGTCTCACTCACACAGTGTCTCTAATACACTGTCTCACACACGGTGTCTTTAATACACTGTCTCAAACACGGTGTCTCTAATACACTGTCTCAAACACGGTGTCTCTAATTCACTGTCTCATACACAGTGTCTCTAATGCACTGTCTCAAACACGGTGTCTCTAATACACTGTATCAAGCACTGTGTCTCTAATACACTGTCTGACACACAGTGTCTCTAATACACTGTCTCTCAGACACAGTGTCTCTAATACACTATCTGTCACACAAAGTGTCTCTAATACACTATCTCTCACAGACAGTGTCTCTAATACACTGTGTCACAGACACGGTCTCGAATGCACTGTCCCACACACGGTGTCTCTAATGTACTGTCTCACACACAGTGTCTCTAATACACTGTCTTAAACACTGTCTCTAATACACTGTCTCACACACAGTGTCTATAGTACACTGTCTCACACACAGTGTCTCTAATACACTGTCTATCACAGTGTCTCTCATACACTGTCTCACACACAGTGTCTCTAATACCCTGTGTCACACACACTGTCTCTAATGCACTGTCTCACACACAGTGTCTCTAATACACTGTCTCACAGACACAGTGTCTCTAATACACTGTCTCTCACACACAGTGTCTCTAATACACTGTCTCAAACACTGTCTCTAATACACTGTCTCACACACAGTGTCTCTAGTACACTGTCTCACACACAGTGTCTCTAATACACTGTCTATCACAGTGTCTCTCATACACTGTCTCACACACAGTGTCTCTAATGCACTGTCTCACACATGGTGTCTAATACACACTCTCTCACACAGTGTCTCTAATACACTGTCTCTCACACACAGTGTCTCCAATACGCTGTCTCACCCAGTGTCTCTAATACGCTGTCTCACACAGTGTCTCTAATACGCTGTCTCACACACAGTGTCGCTAATACACTGTCTCTCACACAGTGTCTCTAATACACTGTCTCTCACAGTGTCTCTAATACACTGTCTCTCACACAGTGTCTCTAATACACTATTGTACACAGAGCGTCTCTCATGCACTGTCTCACACACAGTGTCTCTAATGCACTGTCTCACACACAGTGTCTCTAATACACTGTCTCTCACACACAGTGTTTCTAATACACTATCTCTCACACACAGTGTCTCTGATACACTGTGTCACAGACACTGTCTCTAATGCACTGTCTCACACACAGTGTCTCTAATACACTGTCTCACACACACAGTGTCTCTAATACACTGTCTCTCACGCACAGTGTCTCTAATACACTGTCTCACACACTGTCTCTAATACACTTTCTCACACACAGTGTCTCTAATACACTGTCTCACAGTGTCTCTAATACACTGTCTCTCACAGTGTCTCTAATACACTGTCTCACACACAGTGTCTCTAATACACTGTTGTACACACAGTGTCTCTAATACGCTGTCTCACACAGTGTCTCTAATACGCTGTCTCACACAGTGTCTCTAATACGCTGTCTCACACATGGTGTCTCTAATACACACTCTCTCACAAGGTGTCTCTAATACACTGTCACACACTGTCTCTAATACACTGTCTCTCACAGACAGTGTCTCTAATACACTGTCTCTCACAGACAGTGTCTCTAATACACTATCTCTCACACACAGTGTCTCTAATACCCTGTGTCACACACACTGTCTCTAATGCACTGTCTCACACACAGTGTCTCTAATACACTGTCTCACAGACACAGTGTCTCTAATACACTGTCTCTCACACACAGTGTCTCTAATACACTGTCTCAAACACTGTCTCTAATACACTGTCTCACACACAGTGTCTCTAGTACACTGTCTCACACACAGTGTCTCTAATACACTGTCTATCACAGTGTCTCTCATACACTGTCTCACACACAGTGTCTCTAATGCACTGTCTCACACATGGTGTCTAATACACACTCTCTCACACAGTGTCTCTAATACACTGTCTCTCACACACAGTGTCTCCAATACGCTGTCTCACCCAGTGTCTCTAATACGCTGTCTCACACAGTGTCTCTAATACGCTGTCTCACACACAGTGTCGCTAATACACTGTCTCTCACACAGTGTCTCTAATACACTGTCTCTCACAGTGTCTCTAATACACTGTCTCTCACACAGTGTCTCTAATACACTATTGTACACACAGCGTCTCTCATGCACTGTCTCACACACAGTGTCTCTAATGCACTGTCTCACACACAGTGTCTCTAATACACTGTCTCTCACACACAGTGTTTCTAATACACTATCTCTCACACACAGTGTCTCTGATACACTGTGTCACAGACACTGTCTCTAATGCACTGTCTCACACACAGTGTCTCTAATACACTGTCTCACACACACAGTGTCTCTAATACACTGTCTCTCACGCACAGTGTCTCTAATACACTGTCTCACACACTGTCTCTAATACACTTTCTCACACACAGTGTCTCTAATACACTGTCTCACAGTGTCTCTAATACACTGTCTCTCACAGTGTCTCTAATACACTGTCTCACACACAGTGTCTCTAATACACTGTTGTACACACAGTGTCTCTAATACGCTGTCTCACACAGTGTCTCTAATACGCTGTCTCACACAGTGTCTCTAATACGCTGTCTCACACACAGTCTCTAATACACTGTCTCACACAGAGTGTCTCTAATACACTGTGTCACACACAGTGTCTCTAATGCACTGTCTCTCACACACAGTGTCTCTAATACACTATCACACACACTGTCTTTTAGACACTATCTCTCACACAGAGTGTCTCTAATACGCTGTCTCACACAGTGTCTCTAATGCGCTGTGTCACACAGTGTCTCTAATACACTGTCTCAGACAGTGTCTCTAATACACTGTGTCATACACTGTGTCTCTAATGCACTGTCTCACACACAGTGTCTCTAATGCACTGTCTCACACACAGTGTCTCTAATACACTGCCTCAAACACGGTGTCTCCAATACACTGTCTCACATACAGTGTCTCTAATGCACTGTCTGACACATGGTGTCTGTAATACACACTGTCTCACACAGTGTCTCTAATACACTGTCTCTCACACACAGTGTCTCTAATGCACTATCTCTCACACACAGTGTCTCTAATACCCTGTGTCACACACACTGTCTCTAATGCACGGTCTCACACACAGTGTCTCTAATGCACTGTCTCACACACACAGTGTCTCTAATACACTGTCTCTCACACACAGTGTCTCTAATACACTATCTGTCACACACAGTGTCTTTTATACACTATCTCGCACACAGTGTCTCTAATACGGTGTCTCACACAGTGTCTCTAATACGCTGTCTCACACACAGTGTCTCTAATACACTGTCACACACACTGTCTCTAATGCACTGTCTCACACACAGTGTCTCTAATACGCTGTCTCACACACAGTGTCTCTAATACACTGTCTGTCACACGGTGTCTCTAATACGCTGTCTCACACATGGTATCTCGAGTGCACTGTCTCTCATACAGTGTCTAATACACTGTCTCTCACACGGTGTATCTAATACACTGTCTCACACATAGTGTCTCTAATGCACTGTCTCACACACAATGTCTCTAATACACTGTCTCTCACACAGTGTCTCTAATGCCCTGTCTCTCACATACAGTGTCTCTAATACACTGTCTCACACACAGTGTCTCTAATACACTGTCTATCACACACAGTATCTTTTATACACTATCTCACACACAGTGTCTCTAATATGCTGTCTCACACAGTGTCTCTAATACGCTGTCTCACACACAGTGTCTCTAATACACTGTCTCACTCACACAGTGTCTCTAATACCCTGTCTCACACACCGTGTCTCTAATACACTGTCTCAAACACGGTGTCTCTAATACACTGTGTCATACAGGGTGTCTCTAATGCACTGTCTCAAGCACGGTGTCTCTAATACACTGTATCAAACAATGTGTCTTTAATACACTGTCTCACACACAGTGTCTCTAATACACTGTCTATCAGACACAGTGTCTCTAATACACTATCTCTCACACAGTGTCTCTAATACACTATCTCTCACACACAGTGTCTCTAATACACTGTGTCACACACACGGTCTCTAATGCACTGTCTCAATCACGGTGTCTCTAATACACTGTCTCAAACACGGTGCCTCTAATACACTGTCTCACACACAGTGTCTCTAATACGCTGTCTCACATACAGTGTCTCTAATACACTGTCTCACTCACACGGTGTCTCTAATACACTGTCTCTCACACGGTGTCTCTAATACACTGTCTCACACACGGTGTCTGTAATACACTGTCCCACACACGGTGTCTCTAATGCACTGTCTCACACACAGTGTCTCTAATACACTGTCTCAAACACTGTCTCTAATACACTGTCTCACACACAGTGTCTCTAATACATTGTTTCACACACAGTGTCTCTAATACACTGTCTCTCACACACAGTGTCTCTAATACCCTGTGTCACAGACACTGTCTCTAATACACTGTCTCTCACACACAGTGTCTCCAATAGGCTGTCTCACCCAGTGTCTCTAATACGCTGTCTCACACATTGTCTCTAATACGCTGTCTCACAGTGTCTCTAACACGCTGTCTCACACACAGTGTCTCTAATACACTGTCTCACTCACACGGTGTCTCTAATACACTGTCTCTCACACGGTGTCTCTAATACACTTTCTCACACACGGTGTCTGTAATGCACTGTCCCACACACGGTGTCTCTAATGCACTGTCTCACACACAGTGTTTCTAATACACTGTCTCACACACTGTCTGTAATACACTTTCTTACACACAGTGTCTCTAATACACTGTCTCACACACAGTGTCGCTAATACACTGTCTCTCACACAGTGTCTCTAATACACTGTCTCTCACAGTGTCTCTAATACACTGTCTCTCACACAGTGTCTCTAATACACTATTGTACACACAGTGTCTCTCATGCACTGTCTCAGACACAGTGTCTAATGCACTGTCTCACACACAGTGTCTCTAATACACTGTCTCTCACACACAGTGTCTCTAATACACTATCACTCACACACAGTGTCTCTGATACACTGTGTCACACACACTGTCTCTAATGCACTGTCTCACACACAGTGTCTCTAATACACTGTCTCACACACACAGTGTCTCTAATACACTGTCTCTCACGCACAGTGTCTCTAATACACTGTCTCACACACTGTCTCTAATACACTTTCTCACACACAGTGTCTCTAATACACTGTCTCACAGTGTCTCTAATACACTGTCTCTCACAGTGTCTCTAATACACTGTCTCACACACAGTGTCTCTAATACACTGTTGTACACACAGTGTCTCTAATACGCTGTCTCACACAGTGTCTCTAATACGCTGTCTCACACAGTGTCTCTAATACGCTGTCTCACACATAGTCTCTAATACACTGTCTCATACACGGTGTCTCTAATGCACTGTCTCACACAGTGTCCCTAATGCACTGTCTCACACACAGTGTCTCTAATACACTGTCTCAAACACGGTGTCTCTAATACACTGTCTCACATACAGTGTCTCTAATGCACTGTCTCACACATGGTGTCTCTAATACACACTCTCTCACACGGTGTCTCTAATACACTGTCACACACTGTCTCTAATACACTGTCTCACACACAGTGTCTCTAATACACTGTCTCTCACACACAGTGTCTCTAATGCACTATCTCTCACACACAGTGTCTCTAATACCCTGTGTCACACACACTGTCTCTAATGCCGTGTCTCACACACAGTGTCTCTAATACACTGTCTCTCACACACAGTGTCTCTAATACGCTGTCTCACACAGTGCCTCTAATACGCTGTCTCACAGTGTCTCTACTACGCTGTCTCACACACAGTGTCTCTAATACACTGTCTCACTCTCACAGTGTCTCTAATACACTGTCTCTCACAGTGTCTCTAATACACTGTCTCATACACTGTCTCTAAGACGCTGTCTCACACAGTGTCTCTAATTCGCTGTCTCACACAGTGTCTCTAATACGCTGTCTCACACACAGTCTCTAATACACTGTCTCACACAGAGTGTCTCTAATACACTGTGTCACACACAGTGTCTCTAATGCACTGTCTCTCACACGCAGTGTCTCTAGTACACTATCACACACAGTGTCTTTTATACACTATCTCTCACGCAGAGTGTCTGTATTACGCTGTCTCACACAGTGTCTCTAATACGCTGTCTCACACAGTGTCTCTAATACACTGTCTCACACAGAGTCTCTAATACGCTGTCTCACACACAGTCTCTAATACACTGTCTCACACACACAGTGTCTCTAATACACTGTCTCTCACACACAGTGTCTCTAATACGCTGTCTCACACAGTGCCTCTAATACGCTGCCTCACAGTGTCTCTAATACGCTGTCTCACACACAGTGTCTCTAATACACTGTCTCACACACAGTGTCTCTAATACACTGTCTCACTCACACGGTGTCTCTAGTACACTGTCTCTCACACGGTGTCTCTAATACACTGCCTCACACACGGTGTCTGTAATGCACTGTCCCACACACGGTGTCTCTAATGCACTGTCTCACACACGGTGTCTCTAATACACTGTCTCACACACAGTCTCTAATACACTTTCTCACTCACAGTGTCTCACACACAGTGTCGCTAATACGCTGTCTCTCCAACAGTGTCTCTAATACACTGTCTCTCACAGTGTCTCTAATACACTGTCTCTCACAGTGTCTCTAATACACTGTCTCACACACAGTGTCTCTAATACACTGTCTCACACAGTGTCTCTAATACACTGTCTGACACAGAGTGATTCTATAACACTGTCTCACTCACACAGTGTCTCTAATACACTGTCTCACACACGGTGTCTTTAATACACTGTCTCAAACACGGTGTCTCTAATACACTGTCTCAAACACGGTGTCTCTAATTCACTGTCTCATACACAGTGTCTCTAATGCACTGTCTCAAACACGGTGTCTCTAATACACTGTATCAAGCACTGTGTCTCTAATACACTGTCTGACACACAGTGTCTCTAATACACTGTCTCTCAGACACAGTGTCTCTAATACACTATCTGTCACACAAAGTGTCTCTAATACACTATCTCTCACAGACAGTGTCTCTAATACACTGTGTCACAGACACGGTCTCGAATGCACTGTCCCACACACGGTGTCTCTAATGTACTGTCTCACACACAGTGTCTCTAATACACTGTCTTAAACACTGTCTCTAATACACTGTCTCACACACAGTGTCTATAGTACACTGTCTCACACACAGTGTCTCTAATACACTGTCTCTCACAGTGTCTCTAATGCACTGTCTCACACATGGTGTCTCTAATACACACTCTCTCACAAGGTGTCTCTAATACACTGTCACACACTGTCTCTAATACACTGTCTCTCACAGACAGTGTCTCTAATACACTGTCTCTCACAGACAGTGTCTCTAATACACTATCTCTCACACACAGTGTCTCTAATACCCTGTGTCACACACACTGTCTCTAATGCACTGTCTCACACACAGTGTCTCTAATACACTGTCTCACAGACACAGTGTCTCTAATACACTGTCTCTCACACACAGTGTCTCTAATACACTGTCTCTCACACACAGTGTCTCCAATACGCTGTCTCACCCAGTGTCTCTAATACGCTGTCTCACACAGTGTCTCTAATACGCTGTCTCACAGTGTCTCTAATACGCTGTCTCACACACAGTGTCTCTAATACACTGTCTCACTCACACGGTGTCTCTAATACACTGTCTCTCACACGGTGTCTCTAATACACTGTCTCACACACGGTGTCTGTAATGCACTGTCCCACACACGGTGTCTCTAATGCACTGTCTCACACACAGTGTTTCTAATACACTGTCTCACACACTGTCTGTAATACACTTTCTCACACAGAGTGTCTCTAATACACTGTCTCACACACAGTGTCGCTAATACACTGTCTCTCACACAGTGTCTCTAATACACTGTCTCTCACAGTGTCTGTAATACACTGTCTCTCACACAGTGTCTCTAATACACTATTGTACACACAGTGTCTCTCATGCACTGTCTCAGACACAGTGTCTCTAATGCACTGTCTCACACACAGTGTCTCTAATACACTGTCTCTCACACACAGTGTCTCTAATACACTATCACTCACACACAGTGTCTCTGATACACTGTGTCACACACACTGTCTCTAATGCACTGTCTCACACACAGTGTCTCTAATACACTGTCTCACACACACAGTGTCTCTAATACACTGTCTCTCACGCACAGTGTCTCTAATACACTGTCTCACACACTGTCTCTAATACACTTTCTCACACACAGTGTCTCTAATACACTGTCTCACAGTGTCTCTAATACACTGTCTCTCACAGTGTCTCTAATACACTGTCTCACACACAGTGTCTCTAATACACTGTTGTACACACAGTGTCTCTAATACGCTGTCTCACACAGTGTCTCTAATATGCTGTCTCACACAGTGTCTCTAATACGCTGTCTCACACACAGTCTCTAATACACTGTCTCATACACGGTGTCTCTAATGCACTGTCTCACACACAGTGTCCCTAATGCACTGTCTCACACACAGTGTCTCTAATACACTGTCTCAAACACGGTGTCTCTAATACACTGTCTCACATACAGTGTCTCTAATGCACTGTCTCACACATGGTGTCTCTAATACACACTCTCTCACACGGTGTCTCTAATACACTGTCACACACTGTCTCTAATACACTGTCTCACACACAGTGTCTCTAATACACTGTCTCTCACACACAGTGTCTCTAATGCACTATCTCTCACACACAGTGTCTCTAATACCCTGTGTCACACACACTGTCTCTAATGTCCTGTCTCACACACAGTGTCTCTAATACACTGTCTCTCACACACAGTGTCTCTAATACGCTGTCTCACACAGTGCCTCTAATACGCTGTCTCACAGTGTCTCTACTACGCTGTCTCACACACAGTGTCTCTAATACACTGTCTCACTCTCACAGTGTCTCTAATACACTGTCTCACACACTGTCTCTAATACACTTTCTCACACACAGTGTCTCTAATACACTGTCTCACAGTGTCTCTAATACACTGTCTCTCACAGTGTCTCTAATACACTGTCTCACACACAGTGTCTCTAATACACTGTTGTACACACAGTGTCTCTAATACGCTGTCTCACACAGTGTCTCTAATACGCTGTCTCACACAGTGTCTCTAATACGCTGTCTCACACACAGTCTCTAATACACTGTCTCATACACAGTGTCTCTAATGCACTGTCTCACACACAGTGTCCCTAATGCACTGTCTCACACACAGTGTCTCTAATACACTGTCTCAAACACGGTGTCTCTAATACACTGTCTCACATACAGTGTCTCTAATGCACTGTCTCACACATGGTGTCTCTAATACACACTCTCTCACACGGTGTCTCTAATACACTGTCACACACTGTCTCTAATACACTGTCTCACACACAGTGTCTCTAATACACTGTCTCTCACACACAGTGTCTCTAATGCACTATCTCTCACACACAGTGTCTCTAATACCCTGTGTCACACACACTGTCTCTAATGCCCTGTCTCACACACAGTGTCTCTAATACACTGTCTCTCACACACAGTGTCTCTAATACGCTGTCTCACACAGTGCCTCTAATACGCTGTCTCACAGTGTCTCTACTACGCTGTCTCACACACAGTGTCTCTAATACACTGTCTCACTCTCACGGTGTCTCTAATACACTGTCTCTCACAGTGTCTCTAATACACTGTCTCATACACTGTCTCTAAGACGCTGTCTCACACAGTGTCTCTAATTCACTGTCTCACACAGTGTCTCTAATACGCTGTCTCACACACAGTCTCTAATACACTGTCTCACACAGAGTGTCTCTAATACACTGTGTCACACACAGTGTCTCTAATGCACTGTCTCTCACACGCAGTGTCTCTAGTACACTATCACACACAGTGTTTTTTATACACTATCTCTCACGCAGAGTGTCTCTAATCCGCTGTCTCACACAGTGTCTCTAATACGCTGTCTCACACAGTGTCTCTAATACACTGTCTCACACAGAGTCTCTAATACGCTGTCTCACACACAGTCTCTAATACACTGTCTCACACACACAGTGTCTCTAATACACTGTCTCTCACACACAGTGTCTCTAATACGCTGTCTCACACAGTGTCTCTAATACGCTGCCTCACAGTGTCTCTAATACGCTGTCTCACACACAGTGTCTCTAATACACTGTCTCACACACAGTGTCTCTAATACACTGTCTCACTCACACGGTGTCTCTAGTACACTGTCTCTCACACGGTGTCTCTAATACACTGCCTCACACACGGTGTCTGTAATGCACTGTCCCACACACGGTGTCTCTAATGCACTGTCTCACACACGGTGTCTCTAATACACTGTCTCACACACAGTCTCTAATACACTTTCTCACTCACAGTGTCTCACACACAGTGTCGCTAATACACTGTCTCTCCAACAGTGTCTCTAATACACTGTCTCTCACAGTGTCTCTAATACACTGTCTCTCACAGTGTCTCTAATACACTGTCTCACACGCAGTGTCTCTAATACACTGTCTCACACAGTGTCTCTAATACACTGTCTGACACAGAGTGATTCTAATACACTGTCTCACTCACACAGTGTCTCTAATACACTGTCTCACACACGGTGTCTTTAATACACTGTCTCAAACACGGTGTCTCTAATACACTGTCTCAAACACGGTGTCTCTAATTCACTGTCTCATACACAGTGTCTCTAATGCACTGTCTCAAACACGGTGTCTCTAATACACTGTATCAAACACTGTGTCTCTAATACACTGTCTGACACACAGTGTCTCTAATACAATGTCTCTCAGATACAGTGTCTCTAATACACTATCTGTCACACACAGTGTCTCTAATACACTATCTCTCACAGACAGTGTCTCTAATACACTGTGTCACAGACACGGTCTCTAATGCACTGTCCCACACACGGTGTCTCTATTGTACTGTCTCACACACAGTGTCTCTAATACACTGTCTCAAACACTGTCTGTAATACACTGTCTCACACACAGTGTCTCTAGTACACTGTCTCACACACAGTGTCTCTAATACACTGTCTCTCACAGACAGTGTCTCTAATGCACTGTCTCTCACATTGTCTCTAATACACTGTCTCACACACAGTGTCTCTAATGCACTGTCTCACACACAGTGTCTCTAATACACTGTCTCACACACAGTGTCTCTAATGCACTGTCTCACACATGGTGTCTCTAATACACACTCTCTCACACGGTGTCTCTAATACACTGTCACACACTGTCTCTAATACACTGTCTCTCACAGACAGTGTCTCTAATACACTGTCTCTCACAGACAGTGTCTCTAATACACTATCTCTCACACACAGTGTCTCTAATACCCTGTGTCACACACACTGTCTCTAATGCACTGTCTCACACACAGTGTCTCTAATACACTGTCTCACAGACACAGTGTCTCTAATACACTGTCTCTCACACACAGTGTCTCTAATACACTGTCTCTCACACACAGTGTCTCCAATACGCTGTCTCACCCAGTGTCTCTAATACGCTGTCTCACACAGTGTCTCTAATACGCTGTCTCACAGTGTCTCTAATACGCTGTCTCACACACAGTGTCTCTAATACACTGTCTCACTCACACGGTGTCTCTAATACACTGTCTCTCACACGGTGTCTCTAATACACTGTCTCACACACGGTGTCTGTAATGCACTGTCCCACACACAGTGTCTCTAATGCACTGTCTCACACACAGTGTTTCTAATACACTGTCTCACACACTGTCTGTAATACACTTTCTCACACACAGTGTCTCTAATACACTGTCTCACACACAGTGTCGCTAATACACTGTCTCTCACAGTGTCTGTAATACACTGTCTCTCACACAGTGTCTCTAATACACTATTGTACACACAGTGTCTCTCATGCACTGTCTCAGACACAGTGTCTCTAATGCACTGTCTCACACACAGTGTCTCTAATACAGTGTCTCTCACACACAGTGTCTCTAATACACTATCACTCACACGCAGTGTCTCTGATACACTGTGTCACACACACTGTGTCTAATGCACTGTCTCACACACAGTGTCTCTAATACACTGTCTCACACACACAGTGTCTCTAATACACTGTCTCTCACGCACAGTGTCTCTAATACACTGTCTCACACACTGTCTCTAATACACTTTCTCACACACAGTGTCTCTAATACACTGTCTCACAGTGTCTCTAATACACTGTCTCTCACAGTGTCTCTAATACACTGTCTCACACACAGTGTCTCTAATACACTGTTGTACACACAGTGTCTCTAATACGCTGTCTCACACAGTGTCTCTAATATGCTGTCTCACACAGTGTCTCTAATACGCTGTCTCACACACAGTCTCTAATACACTGTCTCATACACGGTGTCTCTAATGCACTGTCTCACACACAGTGTCCCTAATGCACTGTCTCACACACAGTGTCTCTAATACACTGTCTCAAACACGGTGTCTCTAATACACTGTCTCACATACAGTGTCTCTAATGCACTGTCTCACACATGGTGTCTCTAATACACACTCTCTCACACGGTGTCTCTAATACACTGTCACACACTGTCTCTAATACACTGTCTCACACACAGTGTCTCTAATACACTGTCTCTCACACACAGTGTCTCTAATGCACTATCTCTCACACACAGTGTCTCTAATACCCTGTGTCACACACACTGTCTCTAATGCCCTGTCTCACACACAGTGTCTCTAATACACTGTCTCTCACACACAGTGTCTCTAATACGCTGTCTCACATAGTGCCTCTAATACGCTGTCT